>NC_090654.1:106029137-106166660 GCF_040937935.1 Hyperolius riggenbachi | reverse complement strand
AAGAAGAAGAAGAAGAAGAAGAAGAAGAAGAAGAAGATATAGAAGAAGAAGAAGAAGAAGAAGATATGAAGAAGAAGAAGAAGAAGAAGAAGAAGAAGAAGAAGAAGAAGAAGAAGAAGAAGAAGAAGAAGAAGAAGATAAGAAGAAGAAGAAGAAGAAGAAGAAGAAGAAGAAGATATAGAAGAAGAAGAAGAAGAAGAAGAAGAAGAAGAAGAAGATATAGAAGAAGAAGAAGAAGAAGAAGAAGAAGAAGAAGATATAGAAGAAGAAGAAGAAGAAGAAGAAGAAGAAGAAGAAGAAGAGAAGATATAGAAGAAGGAAGAAGAAGAAGAAGAAGAAGAAGAAGAAGAAGAAGAAGAAGAAGAAGAAGATATAGAAGAAGAAGAAGAAGAAGATATAGAAGAAGAAGAAGAAGATATAGAAGAAGATATAGAAGAAGAAGAAGAAGATATAGAAGAAGAAGAAGAAGAAGGAAGAAGATATAGAAGAAGAAGAAGAAGAAGAAGAAGAAGAAGAAGAAGAAGATATAGAAGAAGAAGAAGAAGAAGATATAGAAGATATAGAAGATATAGAAGAAGAAGAAGAAGAAGAAGAAGATATAGAAGATATAGAAGATATAGAAGAAGAAGAAGAAGATATAGAAGAAGAAGATATAGAAGAAGAAGATATAGAAGAAGAAGAAGAAGAAGAAGAAGATGAAGAAGAAGAAGAAGAAGAAGAAGAAGAAGAAGAAGAAGAAGAAGAAGAAGATAAGAAGAAGAAGAAGAAGAAGAAGAAGAAGAAGAAGAAGAGAAGAAGAAGAAGAAGAAGAAGAAGAAGAAAGAAGAAGAAGAAGAAGAAGAAGAAGAAGAAGAAGAAGAAGAAGAAGAAGAAGAAGAAGAAGAAGAAGAAGATAAAGAAGAAGATAAAGAAGAAGAAGAAGAAGAAGAAGAAGAAGAAGAAGAAGAAGAAGAAGAAGAGAAGAAGAAGAAGAAGAAGAAGAAGATATAGAAGAAGAAGATATAGAAGAAGAAGATATAGAAGAAGAAAGAAAGAAGATATAGAAGAAGATATAAAAGAAGAAGAGGAAGAAGAAGAAGATATAGAAAAAGAAGAAGAAGAAGATATAAAAGAAGAAGAAGAGGAAGAAGAAGAAGATATATAAGAAAAAGATAATTGAAGAAGATATAGAAGAAGAAGAAAAGAAGAAAATATAGAAGAAGAAGATGAAGACGACGTAAATGAAGACTGTTACAACAACCAATTTGGACACACCTTCTCATGCAAACACTTTTCATGAATTTACTATTTTTGATACCTTTTTTATAACTACTACATCACCACATAATCACTTGATGTTTTTCTTCATAAAAAAGGTGGTTTCATGCATCATTGATCTCCAATACAAGTTTTACAAGCTATTTAAGGCCAGCTCGAATATTTTACTCGAATACAGACTCGGATAGTGACATCGTATATCCGAGGTCAAATCGGATATTCGATTAAATCGGATATTGAACTTCGAGTGAATTCGGATAGTTTACTATCCGAATTCGACCAAACTCGAATAGGATAATGAGGTATCCGATCAACACTGCCGATCAACACTGGTGTGTGCTGTATCGAATGAGGTCTGAGTAACCTCATTAACTCAGTGCAGCCAAATCAATTTATTCTCTAGGAACAAGCGCTACAACAATTTATAATACTTTTTGCAATATGTAATTGCCTGGGGTCCCACAGCAACTGATCGACCCCCAGGTCTCCTCCCAGTTAATAGTGCTCCCTCAGGGCCCATGCAGAGTAATCAAAGTGCAGGGCACTCACCACTCCTGTCCAGCCGGCATGCTTCCCTTCTGTGTCCTTCCGTCTTCACCTCCCTGATGACTGTTTTCCATGACCCAGCAATATTTGAGTACGTGCATGACGCTGGGTCACAGAACGGGCATCGAGGGGAGATGAAGACGGAAGAACGCTAGAGGGAGCGCGCGGCCATACAAGTGACTGGATCATTTGCAACTACTGCAGAGGCCTGAGGAAGCCTTTCACTAGGATCTACTTTCTGCCTTTCACTAGAAAGTACCTTTATTTATCTGCTTGTCATTGGAATTGTTTACCTTTCTGTAAAGCACTTGCTGTCACTGTATTTTTCTGTAATAAGTTGTCCCTGCTTCCTGTTAAAAATTACGGTGCTAAGTCTACTTTGAGCGACCCAGCAGGAAACCTCATGAAAATCCAGCTAACATGATTGGGTGGAAAGCACCCTCTCAAACTGCAAAGTTTAAAATCGGTTGTAGTAAAATACGCCCACATTTGGCCAATTACAATGCTTTGTGCTGTAAGAGGGTGCTGCGGTCGGAAAACTGTTCCCTATGATGTTTCCTGCTAGATCTCCTAACGGAGACCAGCACCAAAAGAAATTGGTACATGTTTGAGTAAATTGTCTGCAGTCGCTGCATCTTAACCACTTGAGGACCTAGCCTTTACCCCCCCTTAAGGACCAGCGCTGTATTTTCAGATCTGTGCTGGGTGGGCTCTACAGCCCCCAGCACAGATCAGCTGGCATGCAGAGCGATCAGATCGCCCCCCTTTTTTCCCCCCTAGGGGGATGATGTGCTGGGGGGGTCTGATCGCTTCTGCATGCTGTGGGTGGCGGGGGGGGCACCTCAAAGCCCCCCTCCGCGGCGACATTCTCCCCCTCCCTCTTCTCCCTCCCTGCCCGAGAGATCGGAGGCTGCACAGGAACGGATCTGTCCTGTGCAGCCTCTAATAGGATCCCCGCTGTCATGTGACAGCGATCCCCGGCCGCTGATTGGCCGGGGATCGCTGATCTACTACAACGCTGCTACTGTAGCAGCGTTGTAAAAATGTAAACAAAGCGGATTATTTCCGCTTGTGTTTACATTTAGCCTGCGAGCCGCAATCGGCGGCCCGCAGGCTATTCACGGAGCCCCCCGCCGTGAATTGACAGGAAGCAGCCGCTCGCGCGAGCGGCTGCTTCCTGATTAATTAGCCTGCAGCCGGCGACGCAATACTGCGTCGCTGGTCCTGCAGCTGCCACTTTGCCGACGTGCGTTATGAGTGCTCGGTCGGCAAGTGGTTAAAGGAGTACTGTAAACTGCAAAAAAAAAAATTCAACTTACCTAGGGCTTCTACCGGCCCCCTGCAGATCTCCTGTGCCTGCGCCGAAACAAAACAATCCTCTGGTCCCTGCTGAGACTTGCTTCCTATTTTTGCAGCTTTAATTAGTGACCAGACGTCCCGGATTACCCGGGACGCGTCCTGGATTCGGGGTCCGCTGTCCCAGGCTGCATGAGGTCCCGGGAAACGTCCCGCTTTTAGCAGCGGGATGTCCCGGCCTCGGGACTCTGGTCACTGTATTGCAGGAACTGGCAGCGGCGTCTATAGACGCCGTGCCAGTTCATTGCCCGCAGCCCCGCTCCAGCCTCCTTAGTGACTGTCTTCCGGTGTTCCGACACCGGCAGGCGAGCAGGGCTACGGCAAGATGGCTGCTGAAGCCCTGTATTGGAGACTATTTGTGTCAGCGCGGGAGACTGCAGGAGGAGCAAGATGGTCCCAGGAGCAGCGCGCCAGAGGAGACTTCTGCCAGGTGAGTAAATGCTTTTTTTTTCCAGGTGAACTGTGCCCCCATTGCATTTATTTTGTGCTGACATGTTTGCCCGCAGTGCGTTTATTTTGTGCTGACATGTTTGCCCGGAGTGCATTTATTTTGTGCTGACATGTTGCCCACAATGTGTTTATTTTGTGCTGACATTATGCCCATTGCATTTATTTTGTGCTGAAATTTTGCCCACATTGCGTTTATTTTCTGGTGTCTGGGGTAACTGTTGCTGCATTTATTATTTAATGGTCATAGTTGGCTATGTTTGCTGCTTTGGGGTTACGGTATATTAATAAATAACATCACACAGTTTCTGCACACCCATGATGTGAAACCTCGTCTGACCACATCATGGCGTAAACACTGCTTTCTTATGCCACGCTGTTACATCATTTGGTTAGCTCCGCCCATACAATGGCATGGCCATACCCATTTTTCACCGCTTTCCCCTGTTTTTTGGCTCGCCGACCCCCCCCTCCTTGTCCCAGGTTGAACCAACAAAAATCTGGTCACTCTACTTTAATGTCATAAACAACTGCTGTTGCCGGGAGCTTCCTGCACATTGAGCTCTCGGCGACATTAGAGGGAGCGAGCGTCAAAACCAGAAGCAAGCATCGGTGTGCACCGGAGGATCGTTTTGTCCCACTGCGGGCACAGAATGTCTGCAGGGGGTCGGTAGAAGCCCCAGGTAAGTGAAACTCTTTTTCAGGTTGCAGTACTCCTTTTTAAAAAGTTGAGAAAACGGAAAATTGTATACTTACCTACCGGTAATTTTCCTTTCCTGCTGTAGTCACGGCAGCATACGAATGGGTAGTCCCGCCCCCAACATACAGGTCTGTTAGCTATAAATTAAAGACTCTCCCCTTCCTCCTCGCTTTTTGTTTCTAGTCAAGCGAAGTATAAGTATCCTAATGAATCCAATAACTGTAACATACACAATATACAAACTCCAGTATGCAACCTCCAATTTAAGTCATAAGCATGTTCTCCAAATTTTACATTTCCAACACTCATCAGAATTTGCACTCTAGCGGTGGGAAATCCCTATGCTGCCATGACTACAGCAGGAAAAAAAAATTACCGGTAGGTAAGTATACAATTTTCCGTTTTCCTGCAGTATTCATGGCAGCATACGAATGGGATTTAACTAGCATAACCAATAATAAGGGTGGGAGAGCAAATTTGCAGTGCAAAACCAAAAAGTTTGTCTTTATCTGACACAGAGAAAATTCTCAAAGACCAAAGAAAAAAAAATTGAGGATACATTTGGACACTTAAAGATACTCTTAGTTTTCCTCTTAATTAACAAAAATATGACATTACACTCAATTAATAACTATGAATTCAATACCGAACTTAATACAGCAGTTCCAAAGTCTCTTGTTGTTCGGATCGCTGGATCCACTTTGTAATGTTGAATGAAAGTATTGACAGTAGACCAATTGGCCGCCTTAGAAATTACATCTGGGGATACTTTGGCAAAGGCTGCCCACGATGATGAAATGGCTCTGGTAGAGCGCGCGGTTATTTCTCTTGGTGGTTCCTGACCCTCTGCCTTGTATGCTAAGGTAATCGTCTTTACGAACCACGATGCAATTGTCCACGCAAAGACAGCTTCCCCTTTCCTTAATCCAGAAGGACATATGAAAAATCTGTCAGATTTCCTTATCTCCTCTGTTCTACAAATATAGAACCTCAAAAGAGTTGGAATATCAAGAGTGTGAGGATTCTGTTCTTTCAGCAAGGTAAATGAAGGAAGCATCCACTCCTGATTGAAGTGAAAACTTGTTGGCACCTTTGGAATGAAGTGTTGAACCGGTCTCAGGACCACTATCATTAAACAGTATAAGATAAGGACCTTTATATCCTAGAGCCTGTATTTCGGATACTCCTCTGGCCGATGCTACAGCTACAAAAATTAACCCTTTGTATGTGAGATCCAGCAAAGTACATTCATGTATAGTTTTGAATGTTTTTCTTTTTGTTTTTTGTAAAGCTTTAACCACTTGAGGACCGTGGGCCCCTTAAGGACCAGGCACTTTTTTTCCATTCAGACCACTGCAGCTTTCACGGTTTATTGCTCGCTCATACAACCTACCACCTAAATGAATTTTGGCTCCTTTTCTTGTCACTAATAAAGCTTTCTTTTGGTGCTATTTGATTGCTGCTGCGATTTTTACTTTTTATTATATTCATCAAAAAAGACATGAATTTTGTCAAAAAAAATGATTTTTTTTACTTTCTGTGCTGACATTTTTCAAATAAAGTAAAATTTCTGTATACATGCAGCGCGAAAAATGTGGACAAACATGTTTTTGATTTAAAAAAAACCCATTCAGTGTATATTTATTGGTTTGGGTAAAAGTTATAGCGTTTACAAACTATGGTGCAAAAAGTGAATTTTCCCATTTTCAAGCATCTATGACTTTTCTGACCCCCTGTCATGTTTCATGAGGGGCTAGAATTCCAGGATAGTATAAATACCCCCCAAATGACCTCATTTTAGAAAGAAGACATCCCAAAGTATTCACTGAGAGGCATAGTGAGTTCATAGAAGATATTATTTTTTGTCAGAAGTAAGCGGAAAATGACACTTTGTGACCTAAAAAAAAAAAAGTTTCCATTTCTTCTAACTTGCGACAAAAAAAAATGAAATCTGCCACGGACTCACCATGCCCCTCTCTGAATACCTTGAAGTGTCTACTTTCCAAAATAGGGTCATTTGTGGGGTGTGTTTACTGTCCTCGCATTTTGGGGGGTGCTAATTTGTAAGCACCCCTGTAAAGCCTAAAGGTGCTCATTGGACTTTGGGCCCCTTAGCGCAGTTAGGCTGCAAAAAAGTGCCACACATGTGGTATTGCCATACTCAGGAGAAGTAGTATAATGTGTTTTAGGATGTATTTTTACACATATCGATGCTGGGTGGGAGAAATATCTCTGTAAATGACATTTTTTTCATTTGTTTTGCACACAAATGTCCATTTACAGAGAGATTTCTCCCACTCAGTATGGGTATGTGTAAAAATACACCCCAAAACACATTATACTACTTCTCCTGAGTACGGTGATACCACATGTGTGGCACTTTTTTGCACCCTAACTGCGCTAAGGGGCCCAAAGTCCAATGAGTACCTTTAGGATTTCACAGGTCATTTTGAGAAATTTCGTTTCAAGACTACTCCTCATGGTTTAGGGCCCCTAAAATGCCAGGACAGTATAGGAACCCCACAAATGACCCCATTTTAGAAAGAAGACAGCCCAAGGTATTCCGTTAGTAGTACAGTGAGTTCATAGAAGATTGTATTTTTTGTCACAAGTTAGCGGAAAATGACACTTTGTGAAAAAAACCAATAAAAATCAATTTCCGCTAACTTGTGACAAAAAATAAAATCTTCTATGAACTCACCGTACTACTAACGGAATACCTTGGGGTGTCTTCTTTCTAAAATGGAGTCATTTGTGGGGTTCCAATACTGTCCTGGCATTTTAGGGGCCCTAAACTGTGAGGAGTAGTCTTGAAACAAAATTTCTCAAAATGACCTGTGAAATCCTAAAGGTACTCATTGGACTTTGGGCCCCTTAGCGCAGTTAGGGTACAAAAAAGTGCCACACATGTGGTATCGCCGTACTCTGGAGAAGTAGTACAATGTGTTTTGGGGTGTATTTTTACACATACCCATGCTGGGTGGGAGAAATAACTCTGTAAATGGACAATTGTGTGTAAAAAAATCAAAAGATTGTCATTTACAGAGGTATTTCTCCCACCCAGCATGGGTATGTGTAAAAATACACCCTAAAACACATTATACTACTTCTCCCGAGTACGGTGATACCACATGTGTGGCACTTTTTTGCACCCTAACTGCGCTAAGGGGCCCAAAGTCCAATGAGTACCTTTAGGATTTCACAGGTCATTTTTGTTTCAAGACTACTCCTCACGGTTTAGGGCCCCTAAAATGCCAGGGCAGTATAGGAACCCCACTAATGACCCCATTTTAGAAAGAAGACACCCCAAGGTATTTCGTTAGGAGTATGGTGAGTTCATAGAAGTTTTTATTTTTTTGTCACAAGTCAGCGGAAATTGATTTTAATTTTTTTTTTTCACAAAGTGTTATTTTCCGCTAACTTGTGACAAAAAATAAAATCTTCTATGAACTCACCATACTCCTAACAGAATACCTTTGGGTGTCTTCTTTCTAGAATGGGGTCATTTGTGGGGTTCCTATACTGTCCCGGCATTTTAGGGGCCCTAAACCGTGAGGAGTAGTCTTGAAACCAAATGTCGCAAAATGACCTGTGAAATCCTAAAGGTACTCATTGGACTTTGGGCCCCTTAGCGTACTTAGGGTGTAAAAAAGTGCCACACATGTGGTACCGCCATACTCAGGAGAAGTAGTATAATGTGTTTTGGGGTGTATTTTTACACATACCCATGCTGGGTGGGAGAAATATCTCTGTAAATGACAATTGTTTGATTTTTTTTACACACATTCATCCATTTACAGAGATATTTCTCCCACCCAGCATGGGTATGTGTAAAAATACACCCCAAAACACATTATACTACTTCTCCTGAGGACGGCGGTACCACATGTGTGACACTTTTTTGCAGCCTAGGTGCGCTAAGGGGCCCAACGTCCTATTCACAGGTCATTTTGAGGCATTTGTTTTCTAGACTACTCCTCACGGTTTAGGGCCCCTAAAATGCCAGGGCAGTATAGGAACCCCACAAGTGACCCCATTTTAGAAAGAAGACACCCCAAGGTATTCCGTTAGGTGTATGGCGAGTTCATAGAAGATTTTATTTTTGTCACAAGTTAGTGAAAAATGACACTTTGTGGAAAAAAAACAATAAAAATCAATTTCCGCTAACTTTTGACAAAAAATAAAATCTTCTATGAACTCATCATACACCTAACAGAATACCTTGGGGTGTCTTTTTTCTAAAATGGGGTCACTTGTGGGGTTCCTATACCGCCCTGGCATTTTACGGGCCCAAAACCGTGAGTAGTCTGGAAACCAAATGTCTCAAAATGACTGTTCAGGGGTATAAGCATCTGCAAATTTTGATGACAGGTGGTCTATAAGGGGGCGAAATTTGTGGAACCGGTCATAAGCAGGGTGGCCTTTTAGATGACAGGTTGTATTGCGCCTGATCTGATGGATAGGAGTGCTAGGGGGTGACAGGAGGTGATTGATGGGTGTCTCAGGGGTGGTTAGAGGGGAAAATAGATGCAATCAATGCACTGGGGAGGTGATCGGAAGGGGGTCTGAGGGGGATCTGAGGGTTTGGCCGAGTGATCAGGAGCCCACACGGGGCAAATTAGGGCCTGATCTGATGGGTAGGTGTGCTAGGGGGTGACAGGAGGTGATTGATGGGTGTCTCAAGGTGTGATTAGAGGGGGGAATAGATGCAAGCAATGCACTGGCGAGGTGATCAGGGCTGGGGTCTGAGGGCGTTCTGAGGGTGTGGGCGGGTGATTGAGTGCCCTAGAGGCACATAGGGGTCTAATCTGATAGGTAGCAGTGACAGGGGGTGATTGATGGGTAATTAGTGGGTGTTTAGGGTAGAGAACAGATGTAAACACTGCACTTGGGTGGTGATCTGATGTCGGATCTGCGGGCGATCTATTGGTGTGGGTGGGTGATCAGATTGCCCGCAAGGGGCAGGTTAGGGGCTGATTGATGGGTGGCAGTGACAGGGGGTGATTGATGGGTGGCAGTCACAAGGGGTGATTGATGGGTGATTGACAGGTGATTGACAGGTGATCAGTGGGTTATTACAGGGAAGAACAGATGTAAATATTGCACTGGTGAATTGATAAGGGGGGGTCTGAGGGCAATCTGAGCATGTAGGCGGGTGATTGGGTGCCCGTAAGTGGCAGATTAGGGTCTGATCTGATGGGTAACAGTGACAGGTGGTGATAGGGGGTGATTGAAGGGTGATTGATGGGTAATTAGTGGGTGTTTAGGGTAGAGAACAGATGTAAACACTGCACTTGGGAGGTGATCTGACGTCGGATCTGCGGGCAATCTATTGGTGTGGGTGGGTGATCAGATTGCCTGCAAGGGGCAGGTTAGGGGCTGATTCATGGGTGGCAGTGACAGGGGGTGATTGATGGGTGATTGACAGGTGATCAGGGGGGATAGATGCATACAGTACACAGGGGGGGGGGGGGGTCTGGGGAGAATCTGAGGGGTGGGGTGGGTGATCAGGAGGGAGCAGGGGGGAAGGGGGGGGGGATAAAAAAAATAGCGTTGACAGATAGTGACAGAGTGATTGATGGGTGATTAGGGTGGTGATTGGGTGCAAACAGTGGTCTGGGGGGTGGGCGGGGGGGGGGGTCTGAGGGGTGCTGTGGGCGATCAGGGGGCAGGGGGGGGGGGGGGGGGGAAATCAGTGTGCTTGGGTGCAGACTAGGGTGGCTGCAGCCTGCCCTAGTGGTCCCTCGGACACTGGGACAACCAGGGCAGGAGGCAGCCTGTATAATAGACTTTGTACACATTACAAAGTGTATTATACACTTTGTATGCGGCTATCCGGGTGCTAGTAACCCGCCGGCGCTTCCGAACGGCCGGCGGGTTACAGCGCGAGGGGGGCGGAGCCAGGCGCCGGCGGCCGATCGCGTCACGAATGACGCGATCGCGCCGCCCATGCCCCTACAAGGACCACCGCCATTTGTCTATACGCGGTCCTTGCGGGGTCCACTTCCCGGCCGCCAATTGTCTATACGGCGGTCGGGAAGTGGTTAAGCACCAGGGGTAGTTCCCATTGTGGAAAAATATTCCTCTTTGGAGGTCTTATCTTATTAACTGCTCTAAAGAATTGTATGATTAGTGGATGTGCGGCCCATCTTATATCAGTCAGTGCAGAAATTGCCGATATATGTACCTTTAGTGTATTCAGGCCTAGATTAAGATCCAAGCCTTCTTGTAAGAACTCAAGAATATCAGTGGCTCCAGGTTCCAATTCGATAAGCCCCTTTTCTGACATGAACTGTTTAAATTTGTTCCAGACGCTATTATAGGTAACATTTGTAGTCTGTTTCCTGGCCTGAAGTAAAGTATCTTGTACCGCCTGTGAGTAACCTAAGCCAATTAACTTGCTCCGTTCAATATCCACAGTTTCAATCTCAGCCTGCCCGGGTCTGGATGTAGAAATGATCCTCGCAATATTATGTCCTGAATCTGGGCCAGTGGTGTCGGAGGTTCGATTTTTAATTAGTTTAATAGTGGTATCATGGTCTGTGCGGCCAGTCTGGTATTATTGCTATTACCTTGACTTTCTCTGTTTGAATTCTGCAAAGAATCTTTATAATTAACGGTATCGGGGGGTAAACATAGCCCAGAGCAAAGTTTCAGCGACATGTCAGAGCATCCCATTGCTCTGCCTGCTGTGTCCTGCATCTCGTGAAGTACCTGGGGCACTTGTGATTCTGTGGGCTTGCTATTATGCCCACCTCTGGGATGTGAACTGCTTTTAAAGATTAAAAACTGTTTGTTGAGCCCATTGCATAATCAGTGTCACCTCTCTCAGCAAGGTCATACTCCTTGTTCCCCCCTGGTTCTGGATATATGCAACTGCCGAGGCATTGTCCATTCTCACAATGACATGTAAACCCCTCATTTCCTTCGAAAAAAATGTGTGAGTCCCCGAAGTGCCGCTCTCAGTTCTAAGACCTTCGCTGTCAAGTTTCTGACCTGAAACTTCCAACAGCCCTACATATAGTTGTCTTACATCCAAGCCCCCCATGCTGGCATCCGATACTAATATTGCTGACTGCGACACTATTAGCAGAAGGTACATCCCTAGATTTTTCTTCTCCAACCACCAGGCTAACGCTCATTTGAGTGGTTATCTGCATCACTTGAGAATAAATGTTGTTCCATAGCTTCAGGAACTCACTTGAAACATTCTCGAGTGCCACATTGCCCACCTGACCATAGGAATGTTTGAGGCTAAAGTTCCCATTAGCCTTAGATATTCCTTGGCCGTCCAATATTGTTCTCCAAGGCAGTGAAGCACTCTGGAAATTATTGCATTTTCCTTTGTAGTGAACTGTGCTCCAAGGTAGACTAGCGTCTGTGTTGGCTGTAATTGGCTCTTTTCCCAGTTCACAATCCATCCAAAATCTTCTAAGGTTCTGCTCAGTTTCTGTTTGTGTAAATTTAGCGTTTCTACACTGTCTGCAATCAGTAGTATGTCATCCAAGTAATGGTGTACCTTTAATCCTAAACGTCTGAAGTATGCTATAATAGTTACCAAAACCTTTGTAAACGTCCGTGGGGCCGTTGAATTTCCAAAGGGTCAGCTTGTGAATTCGTAATGGTTGTGTCCTATCGCAAATCTGAGGTATTTTCTGAAGAGCTTGTGTATAGGAATGTGCCGGTAGGCGTCGGAGAGGTCCAATCTTGGGGTTGAATCACCCTTGCCATCGTATACATTGATTCCATTTTGAAACTGAGTTTTTCTATATGTTTGTTCAGACGTCTCAGACCCAGGAATGGTCTCAGGTCTCCCGATTTTTTGTGATGAAGAATGATACCACTTCCGATACCTGTACCATGACATTTATGGTTAACAAGTCCTGTACGTATGATGTTAGTGTTTGTAACTTTTCTCTGTCGTGAAGGATCTTCGTTGCCACAAATACGTTTTCCGAAGACTGGAACACGAATATCCATGTGTGACCCCATTTTATCATGTCTAAGACCCATCTGTCTGTTATATACCTCACCCACACCTCCAGGAACAACTGTAAACGGGCTACCACAGCAGGGGTGTGGGCTGGCAAGTCCTCAGAAAGACTTTTGCGTTTGATTGCTGATCTGCCTCTGTAACGAAAATGACCTTCTATCTGATGTTCCCTGTTGTCTTTTCCCCCTTCTCTCCTGAGGTATCAGACCACTTTTACCACCAGTGACCCTGGAAATAGCTGTATCCATGACTTCTCCGAATAAAGGTGGCCATACACTCGTTAGATTAGCAGCAGATAGATCATCAGATAGATTTCTTATCTATCTGATGTGTTTAGGAACATTTTTTTACTAGGATTAGAATTCAAATAGATTTTGAAGTTTGAAATCTATTGAAAATCGATCTGATGGCATTTTTTTTTTTTTTGTGCCATTAGGTTTCCATTAGGGACAATGCAAAATGATAAGCAATCTCATCAGATCGACCTAGATTTTCCACCCTGCCAAGTGTTTCCCATCAAATGGAATCTTGCACCATGTAACCTTGGAGTTACTGTCGGCTGACCAATGTCTCAACCACATAGCCCCTTTTACCTGTAACAGTGTGTAACATACGCCACATCGATAACGGCTTCACCTATGAAATCTGCTGCCAATCTAAACTTTTCTAGTGCAGCAATGAGAATATCTTTATTGTATTCTTCCCTTAGACCAGTCTCAATATTATCTGATCCTCCGCCGGGGATTTAGCCTCCAGCTCGCCGGCCACTTAGCAGCGCTGGCGGGTGGAGGAATACAGAATGCCACCGATCATTGCGTATAATAGGCTTTGTAATGTGTACAAAGCCTATTATACAGGCTGCCTCCTGCCCTGGTGGTCCCAGTGTCCGAGGGACCACCAGGGCAGGCTGCAGCCACCCTAGTCTGCACCCAAGCACACTGATCCCCCCCCCCCTGCCCCCTGATCGCCCACAGCACCGCTCAGACCCCCCCCCCCCCTCCGCCCACCCCCCAGACCCCTGTTTGCACCCAATCACCCCCCTAATCACCCATCAATCACTCCCTGTCACTATCAGTCGAAACTATTTTTTTTTATTCCCTAAACTGCCCTCTGCTCCCTCCTGATCACCCCCCCCCCACCCCTCAGATTCTCCCCAGACCCCCCCCCCCCCCCAGTTTACTGTATGCCTCTATCCCCCCTGTAATAACCCACTGATCACCTGTCAATCACCCATCAATCACCCCCTGTCACTGCCACCCATCAATCAGCCCCTAACCTGCCCCTTGCAGGCAATCTGATCACCCACCCACACCAATAGATCGCCCGCAGATCCGACGTCAGATCACCTCCCAAGTGCATTGTTTACATCTGTTCTCTACCCTAAACACCCACTAATTACCCATCAATCACCCCCCATCACCACCTGTCACTGTTACCCATCAGATCAGACCCTAATCTGCCCCTTGCGGGCACCCAATCACCCGCCTACACGCTCAGATTGCCCTCAGACCCCCCCTTATCAATTTGCCAGTGCATTATTTACATCTGTTCTTCCCTGTAATAACCCACTGATCACCTGTCAATCACCTGTCAATCACCCATCAACCACCCCCTGTCACTGCCACCCATCAATCACCCCCAGTCAATGCCACCCATCAATCAGCCCCTAACCTGCCCCTTGCGGCCAATCTGATCACCCACCCACACCAATAGATCGCCCGCAGATCTGATGTCAGATCATCTCCCAAGTGCATTGTTTACATCTGTTCTCTACCCTAAACACCCACTAATTACCCATCAATCACCCCGTCACTGCTACCCATCAGATTAGACCCCTATCTGCCCCTAGGGCACTCAATCACCCGCCCACACCCTCAGAATGCCCTCAGACCCCAGACCTGATCACCTCGCCAGTGCATTGCTTGCATCTATTCCCCCCTCTAATCACATCTTGAGACACCCATCAATCACCTCCTGTCACCCCCTAGCACACCTACCCATCAGATCAGGCCCTATTTTGCCCCGTGTGGGCTCCTGATCCCTCGGCCAAACCCTCAGACCCCCTTCCAATCACCTCCCCAGTGCATTGATTGCATCTATTTTCCCCTCTAACCACCCCCTGAGACACCCATCAATCACCTCCTGTCACCCCCCTAGCACTCCTATCCATCAGATCAGGCCCAATACAACCTGTCATCTAAAAGGCCACCCTGCTTATGACCGGTTCCACAAAATTTGCCCCCTCATAGACCACCTGTCATCAAAATTTGCAGATGCTTATACCCCTGAACAGTCATTTTGAGACATTTGGTTTCCAGACTACTCACGGTTTTGGGCCCGTAAAATGCCAGGGCGGTATAGGAACCCCACAAGTGACCCCATTTTAGAAAAAAGACACCCCAAAGTATTCTGTTAGGTGTATGGCGAGTTCATAGAAGATTTTATTTTTTTTGTCAAAAGTTAGCGGAAATTGATTTTTATTGGTTTTTTTTTTCCACAAAGTGTCATTTTTCACTAACTTGTGACAAAAAAATAAAATCTTCTATGAACTCGCCATACACCTAATGGAACACCTTGGGGTGTCTTCTTTCTAAAATGGGGTCTCTTGTGGGGTTCCTATACTGCCCTGGCATTTTAGGGGCCCTAAACCGTGAGGAGTAGTCTAGAAAACAAATGCCTCAAAATGACCTGTGAATAGGACGTTGGGCCCCTTAGCGCACCTTGGCTGCAAAAAAGTGTCACATGTGGGATCGCCGTACTCAGGAGAAGTAGTATAATGTGTTTTGGGGTGTATTTTTACACATACCCATGCTGAGTGGGAGAAATATCTCTGTAAATGGACAATTGTGTGTAAAAAAAAATCAAACAATTTACAGAGATATTTCTCCCACCCAGCATGGGTATGTGTAAAAATACACCCCAAAGCACATTATACTACTTCTCCTGAGTACGGCGGTACCACATGTGTGGCACTTTTTTACACCCTAAGTGCGCTAAGGGGCCCAAAGTCCAATGAGTACCTTTAGGATTTCACAGGTCATTCTGAGACATATGGTTTCAAGACTACTCCTCACGGTTTAGGGCCCCTAAAATGCCAGGGCAGTATAGGAACCCCACAAATGACCCCATTCTAGAAAGAAGACACCCAAAGGAATTCCGTTAGGAGTATGGTGAGTTCATAGAAGATTTTATTTTTTGTCACAAATTAGCGGAAAATGACACTTTGTGAAAAACAACAATTAAAATCAATTTCCGCTAACTTGTGACAAAAAATAAAATCTTCCATGAACTCACCATACTCCTAACGGAATACCTTGGGGTGTCTTCTTTCTAAAATAGGGTCATTAGTGGGGTTCCTATACTGCCCTGGCATTTTAGGGGCCCTAAACCGTGAGGAGTAGTCTTGAAACAAAAATGACCTGTGAAATCCTAAAGGCAGTTAGGGTGCAAAAAAGTGCCACACGTGGTATTGCCGTACTCAAGAGAAGTAGTATAATGTGTTTTGGGGTGTATTTTTACACATACCCATGCTGGGTGGGAGAAATATCTCTGTAAATGACAATTGTTTGATTTTTTTTTTTTTACACACAATTGTCCATTTACAAATAATTGTCATTTACAGAGATATTTCTCCCACCCAGCATGGGTATGTGTAAAAATACACCCCAAAACACATTATACTACTTCTCCTGAGTATGGCAATACCACATGTGTGGCACTTTTTTGCAGCCTAACTGCGCTAAGGGGCCCAAAGTCCAATGAGCACCTTTAGGCTTTACAGGGGTGCTTACAAATTAGCACCCTCCAAAATGCGAGGACAGTAAACACACCCCACAAATGACCCCATTTTGGAAAGTAGACACTTCAAGGTATTCAGAGAGGGGCATGGTGAGTCCGTGGCAGATTTCATTTTTTTTGTCACAAGTTAGCAGAAATGGAAACTGTTTTTTTTTTTCTTGTCACAAACTGTCATTTTCCGCTAACTTGTGACAAAAAAATAATATCTTCTATGAACTCACTATGCCTCTCAGTGAATACTTTGGCATGTCTTCTTTCCAAAATGGGGTCATTTGGGGGGTATTTATACTATCCTGGAATTCTAGCCCCTCATGAAACATGACAGGTGGTCAGAAAAGTCAGAGATGCTACAAAATGGGAACATTCACTTTTTGCACCATAGTTTGTAAACGCTATAACTTTTACCCAAACCAATAAATGTAGGCTGAATGGGGTTTTTTTTAATCAAAAACATGTTTGTCCACATTTTTCGTGCTGCATGTATACAGAAATTTTACTTTATTTGAAAAATGTCAGCACAGAAAGTTAAAAAAAATCATTTTTTTGACAAAATTCATGTCTTTTTTGATGAATATAATAAAAAGTAAAAATCGCAGCAGCAATCAAATAGCACCAAAAGAAAGCTTTATTAGTGACAAGAAAAGGAGCCAAAATTCATTTAGGTGGTAGGTTGTATGAGCGAGCAATAAACCGTGAAAGCTGCAGTGGTCTGAATGGAAAAAAAGGGTCTGGTCCTTAAGGGGGGTAAAGCCTATGGTCCTCAAGTGGTTAAAGGGAACCAGAGAGGAACGGTGATATAAAAAAAAAAGAACAAGCTTTTATACATACCTGGGCCTCTTCCAGCCCCATAAGCCTGGATCGCTCCCACGCCGCCATCCTCCGCTTCCTGTATCGGCGGTACCCTGTCCCGTCACTTCCGGTGGACGCGGCCAATTGTCCGCATCACAGGGGCTCCCTCCATATCCGTACGCATGAGGCTGCGCAGTAAGCAGCCTCATGCGTACGTATATGGAGGGAGCCCCGTGTGATGCGGACAATTGGCCGCATCTACCGGCCGACTCGCGGCAACGACGGGACCCGATGCCGGCGGATCCAGGCAGCAGAGGACGGCTGCGTGGGAGCGATCCGTGCGTATGGGGCTGGAGGAAGCCCCAGGTATGTATACCAGCTTTCCCCCAACGTCTCTGGTTCCCTTTAAGTCAATATCCATATTTCTTTCTAATGCATCCTTAAAAGATACAGAATCCTCTAGTGGAAGCATTGCATGTCTGGCCAATGTGACTATAGATGCATCCATTGTAGGTGGTGACTCCAATTTTGCAGGAAGTTCTCCTTCCAAAGGGTACAATTTAGAGAATCTACTTGCAAGTTGTGGCTTTCTATCCAGTCTTGACCACTCATCTTTTCAAACTTTTCCTGGAGATTGCGATTTTGGTATAGAATGCACTGCATAGCAAAATTGCGGCAAAATTCGCTCTGCAGCGCGATTGCGTTTAAGTAAAATAGATTCCTATGTTATTAGGCAAACCCTAGCGATTTAAAAATCACTAGTGGTTTGCAATTTTGTGATTCAGCATCGTAATCACCGCTAATCGAAAAGGGCCCTTCAGGAATTCCTGAACAGCTTGTTTAACAATAGTCAATGTCAGGCAATTCCTCCTCTTCATAAATAGGTAATGAATATAAGCAATTTGCGTGCACAAGTTTGTCAGGTAATGCATAGTCTCCACAAGCCCAGCAGGTATTTTTGTCAGGAGGGTTAATATGTTTAGTCTTGCTGGTTGATTTGGACCCAGAGCATGAATCATCTGCATTATTCTAGGATTTGTCTTTGCTCTCTCTAGAAGTAGAGGAGCTGCAGAGACAAAGCAAAGCAATTACATTTGCTATATTGATAATAACAATAACAATAATATTTATATAGCGCTTTTCTCCCTGGGGACTCAAAGCGCTGTGACCCTGCATTATGCAGTCTCAAAGGCTAGGGAAAAGAGGTGAGTTTTTAGCCTTTTTTTAAAGCTGTCCAGAGAGGGAGCCTCTCGTACTGATTGTGGAAGTGAGTTCCATAGAGTAGGGGCTGCGTAGGAAAAGGCCCGAGCACCAAATGTTAAGTGTACCCTGGGAATAACCAGCTTCATCTTGTTGGCAGAGCGGAGGGTGCGTGGAGGGGCATAAAGTTCCAATAGATCTGCTATGTATTTGGGTCCCATGTGGTGTAGAGCCTTGAATGTCAGCAGGCAGATCTTAAAATTGATTCTCCATTTTACTGGCAACCAGTGAAGAGTTTGCAGTACTGGGGTGATGTGTGAGCTGCGGGGGGCATTGGCTAGGAGTCTGGCTGCAGCATTCTGTACTAGCTGTAAGGGGCGCCGAACCTTTTCTGTAGATCCGATGAACAGGGCGTTGCATTAGTCTAGGCGGGAGGATACAAATGCATGAACCAGGGCAGGTAGGTCTTCAGCTGGGATGAGGTGTTTGATTTTCACTATATTTCTTAGATGGAAGAAGGAAGACTTGACGACAGCTGATATCTGCTGTTTGAGTTTTAGATTTCCATCCAGGATCACCCCAAGGTTTCGCACAGAGTCTTTATACTGTACAGTATCTCCCCCAATTGCTAGCTTGAGGTGGTGAGCGTTTTGAACTTTATCCATCATGTGTGGACCACCTACCACCAACACCTCTGTTTTGTCAGAGTTCAGCCTCAGCCAGCTGGTGTTCATCCAATTTTGTAAATCCACTAGACACGCATTTATGGATGCTGATGGGTCTTGGGTGCCAGGCTTGAAGGACAGATACAGTTGTGTGTCATCTGCATAACAATGGTATCCTAGGCCATAGTTCTGGATTATCTTGCCCAGTGGGAGCATGTAGACTGCAAAGAGTAATGGTGATAGTACAGAACCCTGTGGAACTCCATAGGGAAGTGGCACTGGATTTGAGTAGTGTGTGCCCAGACATACTTGCTGTGTCCTGCCAGATAGGAAGGTCTGAAACCAGCTAAGAACAGTACCCCTTAGGCCACAGTAATTCTTTAGTCGCTGGATTAGTATTTCATGATCCACAGTATCAAATGCTGCAGACAAGTCAAGAAGAATCAAAATTGAGCAATCACCCTTGTCCCTTGCAGTAAGTAGATTGTTCATTACTCGGACTAATGCCGTTTCAGTGCTGTGCCTTTTCCTGAATCCTGACTGAAAAGTATCAAATATGTTGTTATCTGTAAGCCTGGCTTCCAGCTGGTTGGCGACTACTTTCTCGATAACTTTTGATAGGAATGGTAAGTTCGCCACCGGTCTGTAGTTGGTTACAGAATCAGGATCCAGTGATGGTTTCTTCAAAAGGGGTTTTATGATCGCTTTCTTTAGTTCTTCTGGGACTCTTTTAAAAAGAAACAAATACTTAAACCTAAAAATGTGTGACATAATCACGCCCTTATCCATCCGATAAATGCTGGCTATCAGGGCCGGTTTAAGCAACAATGGGGCCCCAGGGCAAAATAAACTTGGGGGGCCCCCCCAACAGATACCCCGGAACAAAAATCGGCATTAAGGGACCTTTTTTGCAGCTGGTATAGTAAGGGTGTGAAGCCCCAATCGGTCGGAGCTCCACATTCTGGCTACCCCAGCCTGCATGGGGGACAAGGGGTTAAAAAAAGTTTCAGGAGGGGGGACCCCACAATTTTTTTAAAAAAAATTCCTGCACTCTAAACATAAAAAAAAAAATTGGGAAAATACGAAAAAATGCCAGGGATCTTCATACAGCATATTGCGGCTGTATAGCGATCCCCGGCCAAAGCGCTGCGGCTGCATATGGACCCCCTGGAAACCCTGTCAGAAAATGTATTGCTCTTTCTTGATGCATGTAAAATTACACTACCGTCAGGTTTGCTACTAAAAGTGACATTTACCGCATTTAAAAGTATATTTTTTCCTTCCAAACATTAAAATCGATTTTCTCAAAAACTATAAGGTCTTTTTGAAAAATTGTTTTTTTCTTCTTATTCTCAATGATCTCATTAACATATCCTGTAAATTTAGGGTTTCTAGCATTTAAGGTGAATTTGCTACTAACCTTTAAAGTCGGCGGGTTTTTAAATGTGTATTTTTTTTCCTTTGAAACTTTAAAATCAGTTTTCTCAAAAACTATAAGGTCGATTTGAAAAAAAAATGTTTCCTCTTGTAGCTACTGGGGGCCACTACAAGCTCTGGGGCCCTGGGGCAATTGCCCCCTTTGCCTCTATGGTAGCGCCGGCCCTGCTGGCTATATTCCAGGGCTTCTGACTCCACGTCTCAGCAACTAACAGCTGCAGAGAAAGCATGGAGCATAAATGTGTGCAGGCAAAAGTAAATTACCTCCAGGCAAAACCAACATCTGCAAAACAAACTGACCTTCCAGCCAATATAAGCAAGTTTCCACAGACAGCATCATTGCAAAATAATGATAGAAACATGCCTGAGAGGAAGCAGGCAAAAAAAACAAGCTAAACATCCCCAAAGCATTATGCATGTCATTTTACCTGTTTCCAGTAGCAGCAGAGAGCAAGCGACAGAGCAGCAGAACATCCTCCCAACTAGAATCCAGCTTGGAAGAGAAAAATCTCCATCATGTTGCACTTCCTGGAGGGCAGCCCTGCATCACTTCCTGCCTGTAGAACTCAAGAAGAAAGCTGAAACTGCAAGTCATAGTGCATAGAGATGGGAAGTTCGGATCTTTTCAATGATTCGAATCGGATCATTGAAAAGATCCGGATCTTTGATCCGAATCTCGGATCATTTTACTAGGGAATCATTGGGGAGGGGGGGGGCAGGACTTTTCCTGCAGTGGTCAGACAGAGAAGGGGAGGGGGGGTGGACAGACAAGAGAAAGGGAGGGGGGTGGGGTGGACGGACAGAGAAGGGGAGGGTGGTGGACAGATAGAGAAGGGGGGATGGTGGACAGAGACGGGCAGGGAGTGAACAGAAGGGAGGAGGTGAACGAAGAAGGGTGAGCAGAGAGCAGAAATGTTTTTTTGCACACAATACCCAATTGCAATCATATGCTTTATATATATTTCACCTATATGGTCATCTGTATACTCTGAATGCAAACGTCTCACAGTGAAAGAAAGCATTCCCCTTTTCTCACCTCAAACACATCATAAATTTAGGGAGAAGATAAGTGCAGCTGTTTAGAGCAGAGTGCAGGAGGATCATATTGCACAGCAATCACAGTGCCTGTCCTGTCATTCATTCAGCCCAGCACTCTGTCTGCAGAGTTACTGAGCTGTGCTTCTCAGCTAAAAGTTTCCCATTTGTTCACAACTACAACAGAAAGCCTATAATCAGCAGCACATTGCAGCCAGTAGTGTGCTCCACACATATCTGGCAGTGGCACCCATGTCCTCTCTCCCAACTACCTGTCCCTGCAAGGCTGGCTCCCCTCCAACAGAGCGATCCATCTCCGCTCTGCTTCCAGGACCCCGGTGCCCGCTGAGAGAGGGGGGGGGGGGCGTGCCGTTCCTGGCTCCACCCCTTTTGATCCGAATCTGTTCATTTTGATGATCCGGATGATTCGACTCACAAAAGAGATTTGGATCAAAGATCCGAATCGTTCATGATCCGGACAACACTAATAGTGCAGAGAGACACAGCTCCCTGCCTGCACAGCCATCAGAGCCCAGGTAAAACAAATGTTTGGAAGCAAATAATTGCATGTGAAGACAGAGCTCACACTAACCCCCCCAGCAGAGGGGTCCCCCACAAGCACTCTACAATTAGGTATTCTGGGGGGCTTCAGAGCAGGAGAGGCTGAACCTGCCTGGACTGCTGCAAGAAGGCAGCTAGATAAGGGCAAAAAAGAAAAAATGATTCCCATGAAAGGGACAGACCTGAAGTGTGGACAGGAAATAAAGCGAGGACGAAGGGGAGAGTCTTTAATTTATAGCTAACAGACCTGTATGTTGGGGGCGGGACTACCCATTTGTATGCTGCCATGAATACTGCAGGAAAAGATGTTATGCATAGCAGTGTTAGTATGGTTGAGGTGGCCCAGTAAGAAACTTTTTAGGGATTAGTTCTCCATTCACAGCACCCTCTACAACTTGAAACTTGTAATTGGCTGAATAATGTGGGCATAGTCATTACTACCTATTCTGACCCTAAAGCCTCAACCACATGGTACAATTTTCCATCGGATTGACATATATATTAAGGATGGTGCACACCAGAGCGGTTCTGTAGAGTTTTTAAAAACGCTTGGGGATAGAAAAACGCTTGGCTAATGTATTTCAATGGGATGGTGCACACCAGAGCAGTCCCTTTTTCCACAAACACAAACTCGGGGGCTGCAGCATTTTTTAGATTTCTGAGGCGTTTCTGCCTCAATGTTAAAGTATAAGAAAGTGGAAAACCGCTGTGAACGCTAGATCAGAGAGGTTTTCCAGGCGTTTTTGTTACAGAAGCTGTTCAATAACAGCTTTACTGTAACAATATATGAAATCAGCTACACAAAAACGCTCCAAAAACGCTAGGCATGTTTAGAAAACCTCTCTAAACATGCCTAAAATCACTCTGAAAATCTGCTTCAAAAACCTCTAGCGTTTTGCAGATCTGCTAGAGATTTTTGGTGTGTGCTGGGCTTAAAAGATGAATCTAATAAGAAATTGCATCGTGTAGACGTCCACATTGTTTCAGATCAATTTTGCAATAGATTTTGCTTTGATATGTACCCATAATCTATTGCAAAATCTAACCTAAACCGATTGGACTGGTTGGAAATTATCTAATAGATTTGTCTAATAGATCCAGTCTGATGGGAAATTGTACCATGTAGATGAGGCTTAAAAGTTGCACAGAAAGCTGTCTTTGGATAATTGTTGAAACTGCAACCAATCATGTTAGTATAATCTCCCTGAGGGCTCCTTCACATCTGACAATGCGTGCAGGAGTCGTTTCCTGCACGCGTTATATGCCCTGTGGCGCGTCGTCGGGAATCTGCGGTGCGACGCAATCAGCGGCGGTAGCTATCAATTATTGAACCTGACGGAAAACGCTGCCTCCTGGCGAATCGATGCTCCCGAGTGCGTCGAACCGCAATGCACCGAAACGCAGCGTCGGGTGTGAAAGGTAAAATGAAAGTGTATGGCTTTCATTTTACCTTGGTTAGCGCAAAGAATTGCCTTTGCGTTAAAAACGCACGAAAAGGGCTCTGGTGTGAAAGAGCCCTGCGGCTTCAATGGATTATTTCAACCAAACTAGTGTCTGCATACCTGCTTATACTTCCGTGATCTGATACTTGCCCCCGTATTGTGTACAGCCACCCCTCCATGCTGCTGCTGTAGCCCCCATTCACAGCTCCAACCTGCTACCAGTTGAAGTGGTGCCTTATTTATTTTTATTTATTCAAGTATTTGTATAGCGCCGACATATTACGCAGCGCTGTACACAGTTTATTGTCTTGTCACTAACTGTCCCTCAGAGGGGCTCACAATCTAATCCCTACCACAGTCATATGTCTATGTATGTATCATGTAGTGTATGTATCATAGTCTAGGGCCAATTTAGGGGGAAGCCAATTAACTTATCTGTATGTTTTTGGGATGTGGGAGGAAACCGAAGTACCTGGAGAAAACCCACGCAGACATGGGGAGAACATACAAACTCCTTGCAGATGTTGACCTAGCTGGGATTCGAACCAGGGACCCAGCGTTGCAAGGCAAGAGCACTAACCACTATGCCACCGTGCTGCCCTTTGTGCTGGTCGTGCTCCATGCCCTTGTGGATTGGGTTTGCAAATGGTTGTGCAGAGCGGCCGAGAGCATCCTGGGAATGTACAGTTTGGAAACATTAGTAATTGAGTGTGTTCAGTATGCTCCAGGCAGCAGTTGCTACACACAGCTGTGTGGGGTGTGAGCATAGAATAGGCTGCAGCAGCAACAGAGTGGATACTGGCCCCCACCCATACAGGACCGTGTCTCAAAGTAAATAGGCATGCATGACTTACATTTTTCCTCACATTAAGTACTTTTAGTGGGCTATGCACTGCTAGATATATACAGGATCTTCTCAAAAAAATTAGCATACGGTGATAAAGTTCATTATTTTCTGTAATGTACTGATAAACATTAGACTTTCATATATTTTAGATTCAAATACACACAACTGAAGTAGTTCAAGCCTTTTATTGTTTAAATATTGATGATTTTGGCATACAGCTCATGAAAACCCAAAATTCCTATCTCAAAAAATTTGCATATTTCATCCGACCAATAAAAGAAAAGTGTTTTTTAAAAAAAAAAAAGAGTCAACCTTCAAATAATTATGTTCAGTTATGCACTCAATACTTGGTCGGGAATCCTTTTGCAGAAATGACTGCTTCAATGCGGTGTGGCATGGAGGCAATCAGCCTGTGGCACTGCTCGAGTGTTATGGAGGCCCAGGATGCTTCGATAGCGGCCTTAAGCTCATCCAGAGTGTTGGGTCTTGCGTCTCAACTTTCTCTTCACAATATCCCACAGATTCTCTATGAGGTTCAGGTCAGGAGAGTTGGCAGGCCAATTGAGCACAGTAATACCATGGTCAGTAAACTATTTACCAGTGGTTTTGGTACTGTGAGCAGGTGCCAGGTCGTGCTAAAAAATGAAATCTTCATCTCCATAAAGCTTTTCAGCAGATGGAAGCATGAAGTGCTCTAAAATCTCCTGATAGCTAGCTGCATTGACCCTGCCCTTGATAAAACACAGTGGACCAACACCAGCAGCTGACATGGCACCCCAGACCATTACTGACTGTGGGTACTTGACACTGGACTTCAGGCATTTTGGCATTTCCCTCTCCCCAGTCTTCCTCCAGACTCTGGCACCTTGATTTCCGAATGACATGTAAAAGTTGCTTTCATCCGAAAAAAAGTACTTTGGACCACTGAGCAACAGTCCAGTGCTGCTTCTCTGTAGCCCAGGTCAGGCGCTTCTGCCGCTGTTTCTGGTTCAAAAGTGGGTTGATGCTTCCATCCGCTGAAAAGCTTTATGGAGATGAAGATTTCATTTTTCAGCACGACCTGGTACCTGCTCACAGTGCCAAAACCACTGGTAAATGGTTTACTAACCATGGTATTACTGTGCTCAGTTTGCCTGCCAACTCTACTGACCCGAACCCCATAGAGAATCTGTGGGATATTGTGAAGAGAAAGTTGAGAGACGCAAGACCCAACACTCTGGATGAGCTTAAGGCCGCTATCAAAGCATCCTGGGCCTCCATAACACCTGAGCAGTGCCACAGGCTGATTTCCTCCATGCCACGCCGCATTGAAGCAGTCATTTCTGCAAAAGGATTCCCAACCAAGTATTGAGTGCATAACTAAACATAATTATTTGAAGGTTGACTTTTTTTGTTTTAAAAACACTTTTCTTTTATTAGTCGGATGAAATATGCTAATTTTTTGAGATAGGAATTTGGGGGTTTTATGAGATGTATACCAAAATCATTAATATTAAAACAATAAAAGGCTTGAACTACTTCAGTTGTGTGTATTTGAATCTAAAATATATGAAAGTCTAATGTTTATCAGTACATTACAGAAAATAATGAACTTTATCACTGTATGCTAATTTTTTGAGAAGATCCTGTAAGAGCTAGTATGGTTGAGGTGAGCCGATGAGAAGGTCCATAGGGAACAACTTGAAGCAGTGGCTGAATAGTGTAGACCTAATTTACATCAACCTATGTGAAACCAAGCAGTTAGAGAGGGTACTTACTGTCCACCCAATCACGTTACAGGAATTCTCCCTATGGACTTTCTCACTGGCTCACCTCAACGATACTAGCACCAATATCTAAATCATGTTAAAAATAATCTCCCACGAGGTTAAATCACTAAGATATGATCAATTTTAAAGGACACCTGGAGTTAAAGGTATATGGAGGCTGCCATGCTTATTTCCTTTTAAGCAATACCAGTTGCCTGGCAGCCCTGCTGACCCTTTGCCTCTAATACTTTCAGCCATAGATCCTGAACAAGCATGCAGCACGTCAGGCGATTCTAACTGTCAGATCTGAGAGATTAGCTGCATGCTTGTTTCTGGTGTTATTCAGACACTTCTGCGGCCAAAACAGACCAACAGGGCTGCCATGCAACTGGTATTGTTTAAAATAAACATGGCAGCCTCCATAGTCTTCTCAATTCAGTTGTCCTTTAAAGCTAATGTTAAGCTGTGAAATAAAAAAAAATAGTCATCTATGGAGAGGGAAGACTCTGGGTCCTATAGAGCCTTCCTGCTCCTCTCACTGTCACCATATTCAGTAATGTCACCCCAATTTGAATCCCCTGTCACGGGACACCTTGGAACTCTTCGGGAGCCAGAGTGCTCCCAAGGACAGGCAGCTCTGTACTGCACATGTGCGAGCACATGAGAGAGCGCTCTCAAGCATGCGCAGTATGGAGCTGCCCGTCTTTGGGAGAACTCTGGATCTCGAAGACTTCCGAAGGCCCCCCCCCCCCCGGTGGCAGAGAGCAGTGATCGATCAGTCGAATTCTGCTATTGAGGTTGACAGCGTTAGAATGGGGGACCAGGAAAGGAACTGGAAGGCTCTATAGGACCCAGAGCCTTTCCTCTCCATAGGTGAATTTTTTTTTAATTTACAGCTTAACATTCACTTTAAGCGGATATTTTAAGAAATATCTACCTAGGGTTAGTGTATGTAGCTGGATTGGAGACATGAGGTCACATAGATGCAGCAGGAATCCTAAAACTGGGTGCAATGGAATTTTTCCACCCCTTACCTCTGCAGCCACTACCATTATAGGCGCCCATACACTGGTTGATTTCAGCGATCGATCGATTCTATAGAATCGATCGATTGGAAATTAATTCTTTTAACCTGCCTGGCGTTCTATTAAGATCGCCAGGCAGGCTGCGGGAGGGTTTTTTTTTAATAAAAAAAAAACTATTTCATGCAGCCAACTGAAAGTTGGCTGCATGAAAGCCCACTAGAGGGCGCTCCGGAGGCGATCTTCCGATCGCCTCCGGCGCCCAGAATAAACAAGGAAGGCCGCAATGAGCGGCCTTCCTTGTTTTGCTTATATCGTCGCCATAGCGACGAGCGGAGTGACGTCATCGACGTCAGCCGACGTCGTGACGTCAGCCGCCTCCGATCCAGCCCTTAGCGCTGGCCGGAACTTTTTGTTCCGGCTGCGCAGGGCTCAGGCGGCTAGGGGGGCCCTCTTTCGCCGCTGCTCGCGGCGAATCGCCGCAGAGCGGCGGCGATCAGGCAGCACACGCGGCTGGCAAAGTGCCGGCTGCGTGTGCTGCTTTTTATTTCACCCAAATCGGCCCAGCAGGGCCTGAGCGGCAGCCTCCGGCGGTACTGGACGAGCTGAGCTCGTCCAGACCGCCCAGCAGGTTAAATCATCCAATCGATCGATTGGAAATCAATTTAATCTGTGACAAGATGAAAAATCTAGGTTGATCTGCTGCTGGCAGCAGATCGATGGCCCATAGAGTTGCATTGGATCTAATGGTGCAATAATGCAGTTAGATTGATTTTCAACAGATTTCACTCTGAAATCTATTGAAAATCTGATACTAGTGTGGCACACATCAGATAGATTCCTGTCAGCGGAGCAGTGCTTTTCAGCGCTGCTAGCTTTGGGCGCAGCCAGCGCCGCCATAGACTGTAATGGGAATCAGTCTATAGCGGCGCTCAGTGAGGAAGGTCGGCTCCGTCAGAAGACGGAGCCGAAGTTGTTTAAAAAACACAATAATTCGGCCTCCAGCAATCGCTGGAAGCCGAATTATTTCATTCCCCCACTATCCATGGCGGCCTGGAGGGGGAATAGTAATTAAAACGCCCTGGACTTGTGCAGAAGCAGGACCAGCCATTTAACAGCTGGATCCTGCGCCCAAGTCTACCAGCGCCGTATTCAAATGTACGCTCTGTCAGATTTGACTAGACAGGCATCTGACAGAAATCTATCTGATGGTCGAATCTGCTGCAAATCTGTGCATGGCCACTTAACTGTAATTTTAGTCATATGAAATTTCTAGTAGGGATTGTGCATTGTTTCCAAATAATCACTTTAATTACTAACATATAAATTACACAGGTCTTGAGGCTAAGTCATTTCAGTTTAGGTACCGATTGTGAAATTAGCCCCAGAACCTGTATAACTTTTTAGATGTCAGCATTCAAAGGGCTGATTTGGATGGACACTGTTGTATGGGGAGGATCCTAGGCTCAGAAATTAGGGGGAAGGGATGTTAATGGCAGACACTGGATGGCCGGGCTTGTAATTAAGAGAGTCATCAGGCAAACTGATATCGGATTTAAGTTGCTTACCTGCCGCTGTTCCTCAGTATACTCTGAGCAGGATCGCATCATTATTTCCCCCCAAAACTCTTCAGATGCTCCGCAATTCGGGACGTTAGCATACCGTGCCCCGGAAGCAGCGTCAGGGGCTCGTCGCATTTATCCTGATATTGCTCACTGTTGCCACCATGCACACAATCGAGCAAGTCGCCCCTGCATCTTGCAGCATGTCCGACCAATTTCAGCCTGAAATTGGTCACATTATCGGTCACGCACTTTGCGGCACCGATTTTCTTCGGATTGTAATAAGCGAATCAGATAGTCGATTGCCCGCCAAGTCGCCCGATGTATAGCCACCTTAAAGCCTGGTTCACACTGCAAGAGCTTTTTCTAAACACTAGTGACTTTATTAGCTCTTGCTAATGTAATGCTATGTGTGTTCTCAATTAAGCAATGTGATTTTATAAAAGCTCTGGCCATTGTGAACCAGGCCTAAGGGTGCCTACATGTGTCTAATTTTGCTTGGACAGTTTTACCACTTCCATTTAGTACAAGACCTTGCCTACAAGTCTGTATATACAGCATTCAAAATCAGGCCTTCATACCACATGGAGGTAAAATTGGCTGATTATTGACCAATCCTAATTGGATGTGTGTACCAGGCTTTGAGCAGTTGCTGGCAGATTAACAGGGACATTTTAAAGTAATGGCATCATAGCTACGCTGCCTTGATGAGCTGGCTGTTTCTGATATATGCTTGTATTTGGTAAAATCTGAATTCCATTGCCATTTGTTGATATTATTTTTTGTAAACAGTAGTCATTGCTGGCTGATTCCCACTGGTACTTTGTGCATGTTGTTGCTTAATACTTCTCATTGGTCTGCGTGGTATTGGAATGATCTGTGTTTCAGACTGGAATCAGTCAAAAGGCTTGATCAGACATGCTAGAAAATATTGTTTCCTAGTGCTCGATCAGTTACGGGGTGGAACGGTGTTCGTTATCATGACTGATTGACCCCCACTGCTGTCCCCTTAAATTAAGTGTTGTTCTCCCCCCCCCCCCCCGCCCTTCAAATGCCTGTCATTGATAATATTGATGCGCCTTTACTGCCAGCTTGTCATTGGTAATATCGGTATGACTTTATTGCCAGCTTGTCATTGGTAATATTGGTGTGCCTTTATTGCCAGCTTTTTATTGGCAATATTGGTGTGCCTATACTGCCAGCTTTGTCATTGGTAATATTGGTGTCCCATTACTGCCAGCTTGTCATTGGTAACAAAGGTGTGCCTTTACTGCCAGCTTGTCATTGGTAATATTGGTGTGCCTTTACTGCCAGCTTGTCATTGGTAATATTAGTGGGCCTTTACTGCCAGCTTTATCATTGGTAATATTGCTGTCCCATTACTGCCAGCTTGTCATTGGTAACATAGGTGTGCCTTTACTGCCAGCTTGTCACTGGTAATACTGGTGCGCCTTTACTGCCAGCTTATTATTGTTAATATTGGTGTGCCTTTACTGCCAGCTTGTCATTGGTAATATTGGTGTCCCATTACTGCCAGCTTGTCATTGGTAACATAGGTGTGCCTTTACTGCCAGCTTATTATTGGTAATATTGATGTGCCTTTACTGCCAGGTTGTCATTGGTAATATTGGTGTACCTTTACTGCCAGCTTGTCATTGGTAATATTGGTGTACCTTTACTGCCAGCTTGTCATTGGTAATGTCGGTGTGCCTTTACTGCCAGCTTATCATTGGTAATATCTGTGTGCCTTTACTGCCAGCTTGTCATTGGTAATATTGGTGTGCCTTTACTGCTAGCTTTGTCATTGGTAATATTGGTGTCCCATTACTGCCAGCTTGTCATTGGTAATATTGGTGTCCCATTACTGCCAGCTTGTCAATTGTAACAAAGGTGTGCCTTTACTGCCAGCTTGTCATTGGTAATATTGGTGGGCCTTTACTGCCAGCTTTAACATTGGTAATATTGCTGTCCCATTACTGCCAGCTTGTCATTGGTAACATAGGTGTGCCTTTACTGCCAGCTTGTCACTGGTAAAATAGGTGCGCCTTTACTGCCAGCTTATTATTGGTAATATTGGTGTGCCTTTACTGCAAGCTTGTCATTGGTAATATTGGTGTCCCATTACTGCCAGCTTGTCATTGGTAATATTGGTGTACCTTTACTGCCAGCTTGTCATTGGTAACATAGGTGTGCCTTTACTGCCAGCTTATTATTGGTAATATTGGTGTGCCTTTACTGCCAGCTTATTATTGGTAATATTGGTGTGCCTTTACTGCCAGCTTGTCATTGGTAATATTGGTGTACCTTTACTGCCAGCTTGTCATTGGTAATATTGGTGTACCTTTACTGCCAGCTTGTCATTGGTAATGTCGGTGTGCCTTTACTGCCAGCTTGTCATTGGTAATATCTGTGTGCCTTTACTGCCAGCTTGTCATTGGTAATATTGGTGTGCCTTTACTGCCAGCTTGTCATTGGTAATATTGGTGTGCCATTACTGCCAGCTTGTCATTGGTAATATTGGTGTCCCATTACTGCCAGCTTGTCATTGGTAATATTGGTGTCCCATTACTGCCAGCTTGTCATTGGTAATATTGGTGTCCCATTACTGCCAGCTTGTCATTGGTAACATAGGTGTGCCTTTACTGCCAGCTTGTCATTGGTAATATTGGTGTCCAATTACTGCCAGCTTGTCATTGTTAATATTGGTGTACCTTTACAGCCAGCTTGTCATTGGTAACATAGGTGTGCCTTTACTGCCAGCTTATCATTGGTAATATTGGTGTCCCTTTACTGCCAACTTGTCACTGGTAATATCAGTGTGCCTTTACTGCCAGCTTGTCATTGGTAATATTGTTGTCCCATTACTGCCAGCTTGTCATTGGTAATATTGGTGTCCCTTTACTGCCAACTTGTCATAGGTAATATAGGTGTGCCTTTACTGGCAGATTATCATTGGTAATATTGGTGTCCCATTACTGCAAGCTTGCCATTGGTAAAATCTGTGTGCCTTTACTGCCGGCTTGTCATTGGTAATATCGGTGCGCCTTTACTGCCAGCTTGTCATTGGTAATATTGGTGTGCCTTTACTGCCAGCTTATTATTGGTAATATCTGTGTGCCTTTACTGCCAGCTTGTCATTGGTAATATCGGTGTGCCTTTACTGCCAGCTTGTCATTGGTAATATCGGTGTGCCTTTACTGCCAGCTTGTCATTAGTAATATCGGTGTGCCTTTACTGCCAGCTTGTCATTGGTAATATTGGTGTGCCTTTACTGCCAGCTTATTATTGGTAATATCTGTGTGCCTTTACTGCCAGCTTGTCATTGGTAATATCGGTGTGCCTTTACTGCCAGCTTGTCATTGGTATTATCGGTGTGCCTTTACTGCCAGCTTGTCATTGGTAATATTGGTGTGCCTTTACTGCCAGCTTGTCATTGGTAATATTGGTGTCCCATTACGGCCAGCTTGTCATTGGTAATATTGGTGTGCCTTTACTGCCAGCTTGTCATTGGTAATATTGGTGTGCCTTTACTGCCAGCTTGTCATTGGTAATATTGGTGTGCCTTTACTGCCAGCTGGTCATTGGTAATATCGGTGTGCCTTTACTGCCAGCTTGTCATTGGTAATATTGGTGTGCCTTTACTGCCAGCTTATTATTGCTAATATTGGTGTGCCTTTACTGCCAGCTGGTCTTTGGTAATATCGGTGTGCCTTTACTGCCAGCTTGTCATTGGTAATATCTATGTGCCTTTACTGCCAGCTTGTTATTGGTAAGCCTTTACTGCCAGCTGGTCATTGGTAATATCGGTGTGCCCTTACTGCCAGCTGGTCATTGGTAATATTGGTGTGCCTTTACAGCCAGCTTATTATTGGTAATATTGGTGTGCCTTTACTGCCAGCTGGTCATTGGTAATATCGGTGTGCCTTTACTGCCAGCTGGTCATTGGTAATATCGGAGTGCCTTTACTGCCAGCTTGTCATTGGTAATATCGGTGTGCCCTTACTGCCAGCTTGTCATTGGTAACTGCCAGCTTGTCATTGGTAATATTGGTGTGCCTTCACTGCCAGCTTGTCATTGGTAATATTGGTGTGCTTTTACTGCCAGATGGTCATTGGTAATATCGGTGTGCCTTTACTGCCAGCTTGTCATTGGTAATATCGGTGTGCCTTTACTGCCAGCTTGTCATTGGTAATATCGCAGTACCTTTACTGCCAGCTTGTCATTGGTAATATCTGTGTGCCTTTACTGCCAGCTTATTATTGGTAATATTGGTGTGCCTTTACTGCCAGCTAGTCATTGGTAATATTGGCGTGCCTTTACTGCCAGCTTGTCATTGGTAATATTGGTGTGCCTTTACTGCCTGCTGGTCATTGGTAATATTGGTGTGCCTTTACTGCCATTCTGTCATTGGTAATATTGGTGTGCCTTTACTGCCTGCTGGTCATTGGTAATATCGGTTTGCCTTTACTGCCAGCTTGTCATTGGTAATATTGGTGTCCCATTACTGCCAGCTTGTCATTGGTAATATCCGTGTGGCTTTACTGCCGGCTTGTCATTGGTAATATCGGTGCGCCTTTACTGCCAGCTTGTCATTGGTAATATCGGTGTGCCTTTACTGCCAACTTATTATTGGTAATATCGGTGTGCCTTTACTGCCAGCTTGTCATTGGTAGCTGCCAGCTTGTCATTGGTAATATTGGTGTGCCTTTTCTGACAGCTTGTCATTGGTAATATCTGTGTGCCTTTACTGCCAGCTTGTCATTGGTAATATTGGTGTGCCTTTACTGCCAGCTGGTCATTGGTAATATCAGTGTGCCTTTACTGCCAGCTTGTCATTGGTAATATTGGTGTGCCTTTACTGACAGCTGGTCATTGGTAATATCGGTGTGCCTTTACTGCCAGCTTGTCATTGGTAATATCCGTGTGCCTTTACTGCCAGCTGTCATTGGTAATATTGGTGTGCCTTTACTGCCAGCTTATTATTGGTAATATCGGTGTGCCTTTACTGCCAGCTTGTCATTGGTAACTGTCAGCTTGTCATTGATAATATCGGAGTACCTTCACTGCCAGCTGGTCATTGGTAATATTGGTGTGCCTTTTCTGACAGCTTGTCATTGGTAGTATCGGTGTGCCTTTACTGCCAGCTTGTCATTGGTAATATCGGTGTGCCTTTACTGCCAGCTTGTCATTGGTAATATTGGTGTGCCTTTACTGCCAGCTTGTCATTGGTAATATCTATGTGCCTTTACTGCCAGCTTGTCATTGGTAATGTCAGTGTGCCTTTACTGCCAGCTTGTCATTGGTAACATAGGTGTGCCTTTACTGCCAGCTTGTCATTGGTAATATCGGTGCGCCTTTACTGCCAGCTTATTATTGGTAATATTGGTGTGCCTTTACTGCCAGCTTGTCATTGGTAATATTGGTGTCCCATTACTGCCAGCTTGTCATTGGTAATATTGGTGTACCTTTACAGCCAGCTTGTCATTGGTAACATAGGTGTGCCTTTACTGCCAGCTTATTAGTGGTAATATTGGTGTCCCTTTACTGCCAACTTGTCATTGGTAATATCAGTGTGCCTTTACTGCCAGCTTGTCATTGGTAATATTGTTGTCCCATTACTGCCAGCTTGTCATTGGTAATATTGGTGTCCCTTTACTGCCAACTTGTCATAGGTAATATAAGTGTGCCTTTACTGCCAGCTTGTCATTGGTAATATTGGAGTCCCATTACGGCCAGCTTGTCATTGGTAATATCAGTGTGCCTTTACTGCCAGCTTGTCATTGGTAATATTGGTGTGCCTTTACTGCCAGCTGGTCATTGGGAATATCGGTGTGCCTTTACTGCCAGCTTGTCATTGGTAATATTGGTGTGCCTTTACTGCCAGCTTATTATTGGTAATATTGGTGTGCCTTTACTGCCAGCTGGTCATTGGTAATATCGGTGTGCCTTTATTGCCAGCTTGTCATTGGTAATATCTGTGTGCCTTTACTGCCAGCTTGTCATTGGTAACTGCCAGCTTGTCATTGGTAATATCGGAGTACCTTTAATGCCTGCTTGTCATTGGTAATATCTGTGTGCCTTTACTGCCAGCGTGTCATTGGTAATATTGGTGTGCCTTTACTGCCAGCTGGTCATTGGTAATATCGGTGTGCCTTTACTGCCAGCTTGTCATTGGTAATATTGGTGTGCCTTTACTGCCAGCTTATTATTGTTAATATTGGTGTGCCTTTACTGCCAGCTGGTCATTGGTAATATCGGTGTGCCTTTACTGCCAGCTGGTCATTGGTAATATCGGAGTGCCTTTACTGCCAGCTTGTCATTGGTAATATCGGTGTGCCCTTACTGCCAGCTTGTCATTGGTAACTGCCAGCTTGTCATTGGTAATATTGGTGTGCCTTCACTGCCAGCTTGTCATTGGTAATATTGGTGTGCTTTTACTGCCAGATGGTCATTGGTAATATCGGTGTGCCTTTACTGCCAGCTTGTCATTGGTAATATCGGTGTGCCTTTACTGCCAGCTTGTCATTGGTAATATCGCAGTACCTTTACTGCCAGCTTGTCATTGGTAATATCTGTGTGCCTTTACTGCCAGCTTATTATTGGTAATATTGGTGTGCCTTTACTGCCAGCTAGTCATTGGTAATATTGGCGTGCCTTTACTGCCAGCTTGTCATTGGTAATATTGGTGTGCCTTTACTGCCTGCTGGTCATTGGTAATATTGGTGTGCCTTTACTGCCATTCTGTCATTGGTAATATTGGTGTGCCTTTACTGCCTGCTGGTCATTGGTAATATCGGTTTGCCTTTACTGCCAGCTTGTCATTGGTAATATTGGTGTCCCATTACTGCCAGCTTGTCATTGGTAATATCCGTGTGGCTTTACTGCCGGCTTGTCATTGGTAATATCGGTGCGCCTTTACTGCCAGCTTGTCATTGGTAATATCGGTGTGCCTTTACTGCCAACTTATTATTGGTAATATCGGTGTGCCTTTACTGCCAGCTTGTCATTGGTAGCTGCCAGCTTGTCATTGGTAATATTGGTGTGCCTTTTCTGACAGCTTGTCATTGGTAATATCTGTGTGCCTTTACTGCCAGCTTGTCATTGGTAATATTGGTGTGCCTTTACTGCCAGCTGGTCATTGGTAATATCAGTGTGCCTTTACTGCCAGCTTGTCATTGGTAATATTGGTGTGCCTTTACTGACAGCTGGTCATTGGTAATATCGGTGTGCCTTTACTGCCAGCTTGTCATTGGTAATATCCGTGTGCCTTTACTGCCAGCTGTCATTGGTAATATTGGTGTGCCTTTACTGCCAGCTTATTATTGGTAATATCGGTGTGCCTTTACTGCCAGCTTGTCATTGGTAACTGTCAGCTTGTCATTGATAATATCGGAGTACCTTCACTGCCAGCTGGTCATTGGTAATATTGGTGTGCCTTTTCTGACAGCTTGTCATTGGTAGTATCGGTGTGCCTTTACTGCCAGCTTGTCATTGGTAATATCGGTGTGCCGTTACTGCCAGCTTGTCATTGGTAATATTGGTGTGCCTTTACTGCCAGCTTGTCATTGGTAATATCTATGTGCCTTTACTGCCAGCTTGTCATTGGTAATGTCAGTGTGCCTTTACTGCCAGCTTGTCATTGGTAACATAGGTGTGCCTTTACTGCCAGCTTGTCATTGGTAATATCGGTGCGCCTTTACTGCCAGCTTATTATTGGTAATATTGGTGTGCCTTTACTGCCAGCTTGTCATTGGTAATATTGGTGTCCCATTACTGCCAGCTTGTCATTGGTAATATTGGTGTACCTTTACAGCCAGCTTGTCATTGGTAACATAGGTGTGCCTTTACTGCCAGCTTATTAGTGGTAATATTGGTGTCCCTTTACTGCCAACTTGTCATTGGTAATATCAGTGTGCCTTTACTGCCAGCTTGTCATTGGTAATATTGTTGTCCCATTACTGCCAGCTTGTCATTGGTAATATTGGTGTCCCTTTACTGCCAACTTGTCATAGGTAATATAAGTGTGCCTTTACTGCCAGCTTGTCATTGGTAATATTGGAGTCCCATTACGGCCAGCTTGTCATTGGTAATATCAGTGTGCCTTTACTGCCAGCTTGTCATTGGTAATATTGGTGTGCCTTTACTGCCTGCTGGTCATTGGTAATATTGGTGTGCCTTTACTGCCAGCTTGTCATTGGTAATTTCGGTGAGCCTTTACTGCCAGCTTGTCATTGGTAATATTGGTGTGCCTTTACTGCCATCTTGTCATTGGTAATGTCGGTGTGCCTTTACTGCCAGCTTATTATTGGTTATATCGGTGTGCCTTTACTGCCAGCTTGTCATTGGTAATATTAGTGTGCCTTTACTGCAAGCTTTTTATTGGTAATATTGGTGTGCCTTTACTGCCAGCTTGTCATTGGTAATATTGGAGTTCCTTTACTGCCAGCTTGTCATTGGTAATATCTGTGTGCCTTTACTGCCAGCTTGTCATTGGTAATATTAGTGTGCCTTTACTGCAAGCTTTTTATTGGTAATATTGGTGTGCCTTTACTGCCAGCTTGTCATTGGTAATATTGGTGTGCCTTTACTGCCAGCTTGTCATTGGTAATATCTGTGAGCCTTTACTGCCAGCTTATTATTGGTAGTATTGGTGTGCCCTTACTGCCAGCCAGTCATTGGTAATATTGGTGTGCCTTTACTGCCAGCTTGTCATTGGTAATATTGGTGTGCCTTTACTGCCTGCTGGTCATTGGTAATATTGGTGTGCCTTTACTGCCAGCTTGTCATTGGTAATATTGGTGTGCCTTTACTGCCAGCTTGTCATTGGTAATATCGGTGTGCCGTTACTGCCAGCTTGTCATTGGTAATATTGGTGTGCCTTTACTGCCAGCTTGTCATTGGTAATATCTATGTGCCTTTACTGCCAGCTTGTCATTGGTAATGTCAGTGTGCCTTTACTGCCAGCTTGTCATTGGTAACATAGGTGTGCCTTTACTGCCAGCTTGTCATTGGTAATATCGGTGCGCCTTTACTGCCAGCTTATTATTGGTAATATTGGTGTGCCTTTACTGCCAGCTTGTCATTGGTAATATTGGTGTCCCATTACTGCCAGCTTGTCATTGGTAATATTGGTGTACCTTTACAGCCAGCTTGTCATTGGTAACATAGGTGTGCCTTTACTGCCAGCTTATTAGTGGTAATATTGGTGTCCCTTTACTGCCAACTTGTCATTGGTAATATCAGTGTGCCTTTACTGCCAGCTTGTCATTGGTAATATTGTTGTCCCATTACTGCCAGCTTGTCATTGGTAATATTGGTGTCCCTTTACTGCCAACTTGTCATAGGTAATATAAGTGTGCCTTTACTGCCAGCTTGTCATTGGTAATATTGGAGTCCCATTACGGCCAGCTTGTCATTGGTAATATCAGTGTGCCTTTACTGCCAGCTTGTCATTGGTAATATTGGTGTGCCTTTACTGCCTGCTGGTCATTGGTAATATTGGTGTGCCTTTACTGCCAGCTTGTCATTGGTAATTTCGGTGAGCCTTTACTGCCAGCTTGTCATTGGTAATATTGGTGTGCCTTTACTGCCATCTTGTCATTGGTAATGTCGGTGTGCCTTTACTGCCAGCTTATTATTGGTTATATCGGTGTGCCTTTACTGCCAGCTTGTCATTGGTAATATTAGTGTGCCTTTACTGCAAGCTTTTTATTGGTAATATTGGTGTGCCTTTACTGCCAGCTTGTCATTGGTAATATTGGTGTGCCTTTACTGCCAGCTTGTCATTGGTAATATCTGTGTGCCTTTACTGCCAGCTTGTCATTGGTAATATTAGTGTGCCTTTACTGCAAGCTTTTTATTGGTAATATTGGTGTGCCTTTACTGCCAGCTTGTCATTGGTAATATTGGTGTGCCTTTACTGCCAGCTTGTCATTGGTAATATCTGTGAGCCTTTACTGCCAGCTTATTATTGGTAATATTGGTGTGCCCTTACTGCCAGCCAGTCATTGGTAATATTGGTGTGCCTTTACTGCCAGCTTGTCATTGGTAATATTGGTGTGCCTTTACTGCCTGCTGGTCATTGGTAATATTGGTGTGCCTTTACTGCCAGCTTGTCATTGGTAATATTGGTGTGCCTTTACTGCCTGCTGGTCATTGGTAATATCGGTGTGCCTTTACTGCCTGCTGGTCATTGGTAATATCGGTGTGCCTTTACTGCAAACTTGTTATTGGTAATATCGGTGTGCCATTACTGCCAGCTTGTCATTGGTAATATCAGTGTGCCTTTACTGCCAGCTTGTCATTGGTAATATTGGTGTCCCATTACTGCCAGCTTGTCATTGGTAATATCTGTGTGCCTTTACTGCCGGCTTGTCATTGGTAATATCGGTGCGCCTTTACTGCCAGCTTGTCATAGGTAATATCGGTGTGCCTTTACTGCCAACTTATTATTGGTAATATCGGTGTGCCTTTACTGCCAGCTTGTCATTGGTAACTGCCAGCTTGTCATTGGTAATATTGGTGTGCCTTTTCTGACAGCTTGTCATTGGTAATATCTGTGTGCCTTTACTGCCAGCTTGTCATTGGTAATATTGGTGTGCCTTTACTGCCAGCTGGTCATTGGTAATATCAGTGTGCCTTTACTGCCAGCTTGTCATTGGTAATATTGGTGTGCTTTTACTGCCAGCTGGTCATTGGTAATATCGGTGTGCCTTTACTGCCAGCTGTCATTGGTAATATTGGTGTGCCTTTACTGCCAGCTTATTATTGGTAATATCGGTGTGCCTTTACTGCCAGCTTGTCATTGGTAACTGCCAGCTTGTCATTGATAATATCGGAGTACCTTTACTGCCAGCTTGTCATTGGTAAAATTGGTGTGCCTTTTCTGACAGCTTGTCATTGGTAATATTGGTGTGCCTTTACTGCCAGCTTGTCATTGGTAATATCGGTGTGCCTTTACTGCCAGCTTGTCATTGATAATATTGGTGTGCCTTTACTGCCAGCTTGTCATTGGTAATATTGGTGTGCCTTTACTGCCAGCTGGCCATTGGTAATATCGGTGTGCCTTTACTGCCAGCTTGTCATTGGTAATATCGGTGTGACTTTTTTGCCAGCTTGTCATTGGTAACTGCCAGCATGTCATTGGTAATATCGGAGTACCTTTACTGCCAGCTTGTCATTGGTAATATCTGTGTGCCTTTTCTGACAGCTTGTCATTGGAAATATCTGTGTGCCTTTACTGCCAGCTTATTACTGGTAATATTGGTGTGCCTTTACTGCCAGCTGGTCATTGGTAATATCGGTGTGCCTTTACTGCCAGCTTGTCATTGGTAATATCGGTGTGCCTTTACTGCCTGCTGGTCATTGGTAATATTGGTGTGCCTTTACTGCCAGCTTGTTATTGGTAATTTCGGTGAGCCTTTACTGCCAGCTTGCCATTGGTAATATTGGTGTGCCTTTACTGCCTGCTGGTCATTGGTAATATTGGTGTGCCTTTACTGCCATCTTGTCTTTGGTAATGTCGGTGTGCCTTTACTGCCAGCTTATTATTGGTTATATCGGTGTGCCTTTACTGCCAGCTTGTCATTGGTAATATTGGTGTGCCTTTACTGCCTGCTGGTCATTGGTAATATTGGTGTGCCTTTACTGCCAGCTTGTCATTGGTAATTTCGGTGAGCCTTTACTGCCAGCTTGTCATTGGTAATATTGGTGTGCCTTTACTGCCTGCTGGTCATTGGTAATATTGGTGTGCCTTTACTGCCATCTTGTCATTGGTAATGTCGGTGTGCCTTTACTGCCAGCTTATTATTGGTTATATCGGTGTGCCTTTACTGCCAGCTTATTATTGGTAATATCGGTGTGCCTTTTTTGCCAGCTTATCATTGGTTACTGCCAGCTTGTCATTGGTAATATCGGAGTACCTTTACTGCCAGCTTGTCATTGGTAATATCTGTGTGCCTTTACTGCCAGCTTATTATTGGTAATATTGGTGTGCCTTTACAGCCAGCTGGTCATTGGTAATATCGAGCTGCCTTTACTGCCAGCTTGTCATTGGTAATATCGGTGTGCCTTTACTGCCAGCTTGTCATTGGTAATATTAGTGTGCCTTTACTGCAAGCTTTTTATTGGTAATATTGGTGTGCCTTTACTGCCAGCTTGTCATTGGTAATATTGGTGTGCCTTTACTGCCAGCTTGTCATTGGTAATACCTGTGTGCCTTTACTGCCAGCTTATTGGGTATATCGGTGTGCCTTTACTGCCAGCTTATTATTGGTAATATTGGTGTGCCTTTACTGCCAGCTTGTCAATGGTATTATCGGAGTACCTTTACTGCCAGCTTGTCATTGGTAATATCTGTGTGCCTTTACTGCCAGCTTATCATTGGTAATATCTGTGTGCCTTTTCTGACAGCTTGTCATTGGTAATATTGGTGTGCCTTTACTGCCAGCTTGTCATTGATATTATCAGTGTGCCTTTACTGCCAGCTTGTCATTGGTAATATCTATGTGCCTTTACTGCCAGCTTGTCATTGGTAATATTGGTGTGCCTTTTACTGCCAGTTTGTCATTGGTAATATTGGTGTGCCTTTACTGCAAGCTTGTCATTGGTAATATTGGTGTGCCGTTACTGCCAGCTTATTGGTTATATCGGTGTGCCTTTACTGCCAGCTTATTATTGGTAATATTGGTGTGCCTTTACTGCCAGCTGGTCATTGGTAATATCAGTGTGCCTTTTTTGCCAGCTTGTCATTGGTTACTGCCAGCTGGTCATTGGTAATATCGGTGTGCCTTTACTGCCAGCTTGTCATTGGTAATATCGGTGTGCCTTTTTTGCCAGCTTATCATTGGTTACTGCCAGCTTGTCATTGGTAATATCGGAGTACCTTTACTGCCAGCTTGTCATTGGTAATATCTGTGTGCCTTTACTGCCAGCTTATTATTGGTAATATTGGTGTGCCTTTACAGCCAGCTGGTCATTGGTAATATCTGTGTGCCTTTACTGCCAGCTTATCATTGGTAATATCTGTGTGCCTTTTCTGACAGCTTGTCATTGGTAATATTGGTGTGCCTTTACTGCCAGCTTGTCATTGATATTATCAGTGTGCCTTTACTGCCAGCTTGTCATTGGTAATATCTATGTGCCTTTACTGCCAGCTTGTCATTGGTAATATTGGTGTGCCTTTTACTGCCAGTTTGTCATTGGTAATATTGGTGTGCCTTTACTGCAAGCTTGTCATTGGTAATATTGGTGTGCCGTTACTGCCAGCTTATTGGTTATATCGGTGTGCCTTTACTGCCAGCTTATTATTGGTAATATTGGTGTGCCTTTACTGCCAGCTGGTCATTGGTAATATCAGTGTGCCTTTTTTGCCAGCTTGTCATTGGTTACTGCCAGCTGGTCATTGGTAATATCGGTGTGCCTTTACTGCCAGCTTGTCATTGGTAATATCGGTGTGCCTTTTTTGCCAGCTTATCATTGGTTACTGCCAGCTTGTCATTGGTAATATCGGAGTACCTTTACTGCCAGCTTGTCATTGGTAATATCTGTGTGCCTTTACTGCCAGCTTATTATTGGTAATATTGGTGTGCCTTTACAGCCAGCTGGTCATTGGTAATATCGAGCTGCCTTTACTGCCAGCTTGTCATTGGTAATATCGGTGTGCCTTTACTGCCAGCTTGTCATTGGTAATATTAGTGTGCCTTTACTGCAAGCTTTTTATTGGTAATATTGGTGTGCCTTTACTGCCAGCTTGTCATTGGTAATATTGGTGTGCCTTTACTGCCAGCTTGTCATTGGTAATACCTGTGTGCCTTTACTGCCAGCTTATTGGGTATATCGGTGTGCCTTTACTGCCAGCTTATTATTGGTAATATTGGTGTGCCTTTACTGCCAGCTTGTCAATGGTATTATCGGAGTACCTTTACTGCCAGCTTGTCATTGGTAATATCTGTGTGCCTTTACTGCCAGCTTATCATTGGTAATATCTGTGTGCCTTTTCTGACAGCTTGTCATTGGTAATATTGGTGTGCCTTTACTGCCAGCTTGTCATTGATATTATCAGTGTGCCTTTACTGCCAGCTTGTCATTGGTAATATCTATGTGCCTTTACTGCCAGCTTGTCATTGGTAATATTGGTGTGCCTTTTACTGCCAGTTTGTCATTGGTAATATTGGTGTGCCTTTACTGCAAGCTTGTCATTGGTAATATTGGTGTGCCGTTACTGCCAGCTTATTGGTTATATCGGTGTGCCTTTACTGCCAGCTTATTATTGGTAATATTGGTGTGCCTTTACTGCCAGCTGGTCATTGGTAATATCAGTGTGCCTTTTTTGCCAGCTTGTCATTGGTTACTGCCAGCTGGTCATTGGTAATATCGGTGTGCCTTTACTGCCAGCTTGTCATTGGTAATATCGGTGTGCCTTTTTTGCCAGCTTATCATTGGTTACTGCCAGCTTGTCATTGGTAATATCGGAGTACCTTTACTGCCAGCTTGTCATTGGTAATATCTGTGTGCCTTTACTGCCAGCTTATTATTGGTAATATTGGTGTGCCTTTACAGCCAGCTGGTCATTGGTAATATCGAGCTGCCTTTACTGCCAGCTTGTCATTGGTAATATCGGTGTGCCTTTACTGCCAGCTTGTCATTGGTAATATTGGTGTGCCTTTACTGCCTGCTGGTCATTGGTAATATTGGTGTGCCTTTACTGCCATCTTGTCATTGGTAATGTCCGTGTGCCTTTACTGGAAGCTTTTTATTGGTAATATTGGTGTGCCTTTACTGCAAGCTTCTCATTGGGAATGTCGGTGCGCCATTACTGCCAGCTTGTCATTGGTAATATTGGTGTGCCTTTACTACCAGCTTATTGGTTATATCGGTGTGCCTTTACTGCCAGCTTATTATTGGTAATATTGGTGTGCCTTTACTGCCAGCTTGTCAATGGTAATATCGGAGTACCTTTACTGCCAGCTTGTCATTGGTAATATCTGTGTGCCTTTACTGCCAGCTTGTCATTGGTAATATCGGTGTGCCTTTTCTGACAGCTTGTCATTGGTAATATTGGTGTGCCTTTACTGCCAGTTTATCATTGGTGATATTGGTGTGCCTTTACTGCCAGCTTGTCATTGGTAACTGCCAGCTTGTCATTGGTAATATCTCTGTACCTTTACTGCCAGCTGGTCATTGGTAATATCGGTGTGCCTTTAGTGCCAGCTTCTCATTGGTAATATTTGTGCGCCTTTACTGCCGGCTTGTCATTGGTAATATTGGTGTGCCTTTACTTCAGGCTTGTCATTGGTAATATTTGTGCGCCTTTACTGCAGGCTTTTCATTGGTAATATTGGAGTGCCTTTACTGCAGGCTTGTCATTGGTAATATTGGAGTGCCTTTACTGCAGGCTTGTCATTGGTAATATTGGAGTGCCTTTACTGCAGGCTTGTCATTGGTAATATTTGTGCGCCTTTACTGCAGGCTTGTCATTGGTAATATTGGAGTGCCTTTACTGCAGGCTTGTCATTGGTAATATTGGAGTGCCTTTACTGCAGGCTTGTCATTGGTAATATTGGTGTGCCTTTACTGCCAGCTTATTATTGGTAATATCTGTGTGCCTTTACTGCCAGCTTGTCATTGGTAATATCGGTGTGCCTTTACTGCCAGCTTGTCATTGGTAATATCGGTGTGCCTTTACTGCCAGCTTGTCATTGGTAATATCGGTGTGCCTTTACTGCCAGCTTGTCATTGGTAATATCTATGTGCCTTTACTGCCAGCTTGTCATTGGTAATATTGGTGTGCCTTTTACTGCCAGTTTGTCATTGGTAATATTGGTGTGCCTTTACTGCAAGCTTGTCATTGGTAATATTGGTGTCCCATTACTGCCAGCTTGTCATTGGTAATATTAGTGTGCCTTTACTGCCAGCTTGTCATTGGTAATATTGGTGTGCCTTTACTGCCAGCTGGTCTTTGGTAATATCGGTGTGCCTTTACTGCCAGCTTGTCATTGGTAATATCTGTGTGCCTTTACTGCCAGCTTGTCATTGGTAATATTGGTGTGCCTTTACTGCCAGCTGGTCATTGGTAATATCGGTGTGCCTTTACTGCCAGCTTGTCATTGGTAATATTGGTGTGCCTTTACTGCCAGCTTATTATTGGTAATATTGGTGTGCCTTTACTGCCAGCTGGTCATTGGTAATATCGGTGTGCCTTTACTGCCAGCTTGTCATTGGTAATATCTATGTGCCTTTACTGCCAGCTTGTCATTGGTAAGCCTTTACTGCCAGCTGGTCATTGGTAATATCGGTGTGCCCTTACTGCCAGCTTGTCATTGGTAATATTGGTGTGCCTTTACAGCCAGCTTATTATTGGTAATATTGGTGTGCCTTTACTGCCAGCTGGTCATTGGTAATATCGGTGTGCCTTTACTGCCAGCTTGTCATTGGTAATATCGGTGTGCCTTTACTGCCAGCTTGTCATTGGTAACTGCCAGCTTGTCATTGGTAATATTGGTGTGCCTTTACTGCCAGCTTGTCATTGGTAATATCGGTGCGCCTTTACTGCCAGCTTGTCATTGGTAATATCGGTGTGCCTTTACTGCCAACTTATTATTGGTAATATCAGTGTGCCTTTACTGCCAGCTTGTCATTGGTAATGTCGGTGTGCCTTTACTGCCAGCTTGTCATTGGTAATATCTATGTGCCTTTACTGCCAGCTTGTCATTGGTAATGTCAGAGTGCCTTTACTGCCAGCTTGTCATTGGTAACATAGGTGGGCCTTTACTGCCAGCTTGTCACTGGTAATATCGGTGCGCCTTTACTGCCAGCTTATTATTGGTAATATTGGTGTGCCTTTACTGCCAGCTTGTCATTGGTAATATTGGTGTCCCATTACTGCCAGCTTGTCATTGGTAATATTGGTGTACCTTTACAGCCAGCTTGTCATTGGTAACATAGGTGTGCCTTTACTGCCAGCTTATTAGTGGTAATATTGGTGTCCCTTTACTGCCAGCTTGTCATTGGTAATATCGGTGTGCCTTTACTGCCAGCTTGTCATTGGTAATATTGGTGTGCCTTTACTGCCAGCTTGTCATTGGTAATATTGGTGTGCCTTTACTGCCAGCTGGCCATTGGTAATATCGGTGTGCCTTTACTGCCAGCTTGTCATTGGTAATATCGGTGTGACTTTTTTGCCAGCTTGTCATTGGTAACTGCCAGCTTGTCATTGGTAATATCGGAGTACCTTTACTGCCATCTTGTCATTGGTAATATCTGTGTGCCTTTTCTGACAGCTCGTCATTGGAAATATCTGTGTGCCTTTACTGCCAGCTTATTACTGGTAATATTGGTGTGCCTTTACTGCCAGCTGGTCATTGGTAATATCGGTGTGCCTTTACTGCCAGCTTGTCATTGGTAATTTCGGTGAGCCTTTACTGCCAGCTTGTCATTGGTAATATTGGTGTGCCTTTACTGCCTGCTGGTCATTGGTAATATTGGTGTGCCTTTACTGCCATCTTGTCTTTGGTAATGTCGGTGTGCCTTTACTGCCAGCTTATTATTGGTTATATCGGTGTGCCTTTACTGCCAGCTTGTCATTGGTAATATTGGTGTGCCTTTACTGCCTGCTGGTCATTGGTAATATTGGTGTGCCTTTACTGCCAGCTTGTCATTGGTATTTTCGTTGAGCCTTTACTGCCAGCTTGTCATTGGTAATATTGGTGTGCCTTTACTGCCTGCTGGTCATTGGTAATATTGGTGTGCCTTTACTGCCATCTTGTCATTGGTAATGTCGGTGTGCCTTTACTGCCAGCTTATTATTGGTTATATCGGTGTGCCTTTACTGCCAGCTTGTCATTGGTAATATTAGTGTGCCTTTACTGCAAGCTTTTTATTGGTAATATTGGTGTGCCTTTACTGCCAGCTTGTCATTGGTAATATTGGTGTGCCTTTACTGCCAGCTTGTCATTGGTAATACCTGTGTGCCTTTACTGCCAGCTTATTGGGTATATCGGTGTGCCTTTACTGCCAGCTTATTATTGGTAATATTGGTGTGCCTTTACTGCCAGCTTGTCAATGGTATTATCGGAGTACCTTTACTGCCAGCTTGTCATTGGTAATATCTGTGTGCCTTTACTGCCAGCTTATCATTGGTAATATCTGTGTGCCTTTTCTGACAGCTTGTCATTGGTAATATTGGTGTGCCTTTACTGCCAGCTTGTCATTGATAATATCAGTGTGCCTTTACTGCCAGCTTTTCATTGGTAATATCTATGTGCCTTTACTGCCAGCTTGTCATTGGTAATATTGGTGTGCCTTTTACTGCCAGTTTGTCATTGGTAATATTGGTGTGCCTTTACTGCAAGCTTGTCATTGGTAATATTGGTGTGCCGTTACTGCCAGCTTATTGGTTATATCGGTGTGCCTTTACTGCCAGCTTATTATTGGTAATATTGGTGTGCCTTTACTGCCAGCTGGTCATTGGTAATATCAGTGTGCCTTTTTTGCCAGCTTGTCATTGGTTACTGCCAGCTGGTCATTGGTAATATCGGTGTGCCTTTACTGCCAGCTTGTCATTGGTAATATCGGTGTGCCTTTTTTGCCAGCTTATCATTGGTTACTGCCAGCTTGTCATTGGTAATATCGGAGTACCTTTACTGCCAGCTTGTCATTGGTAATATCTGTGTGCCTTTACTGCCAGCTTATTATTGGTAATATTGGTGTGCCTTTACAGCCAGATGGTCATTGGTAATATCGAGCTGCCTTTACTGCCAGCTTGTCATTGGTAATATCGGTGTGCCTTTACTGCCAGCTTGTCATTGGTAAAATTGGTGTGCCTTTACTGCCTGCTGGTCATTGGTAATATTGGTGTGCCTTTACTGCGATCTTGTCATTGGTAATGTCCGTGTGCCTTTACTGGAAGCTTTTTATTGGTAATATTGGTGTGCCTTTACTGCAAGCTTCTCATTGGGAATGTCGGTGCGCCTTTACTGCCAGCTTGTCATTGGTAATATTGGTGTGCCTTTACTACCAGCTTATTGGTTATATCGGTGTGCCTTTACTGCCAGCTTATTATTGGTAATATTGGTGTGCCTTTACTGCCAGCTTGTCAATGGTAATATCGGAGTACCTTTACTGCCAGCTTGTCATTGGTAATATCTGTGTGCCTTTACTGCCAGCTTGTCATTGGTAATATCGATGTGCCTTTTCTGACAGCTTGTCATTGGTAATATTGGTGTGCCTTTACTGCCAGTTTGTCATTGGTGATATTGGTGTGCCTTTACTGCCAGCTTGTCATTGGTAACTGCCAGCTTGTCATTGGTAATATCTCTGTACCTTTACTGCCAGCTGGTCATTGGTAATATCGGTGTGCCTTTAGTGCCAGCTTCTCATTGGTAATATTTGTGCGCCTTTACTGCCGGCTTGTCATTGGTAATATTGGTGTGCCTTTACTTCAGGCTTGTCATTGGTAATATTTGTGCGCCTTTACTGCAGGCTTTTCATTGGTAATATTGGAGTGCCTTTACTGCAGGCTTGTCATTGGTAATATTGGAGTGCCTTTACTGCAGGCTTGTCATTGGTAATATTGGAGTGCCTTTACTGCAGGCTTGTCATTGGTAATATTGGTGTGCCTTTACTGCCAGCTTATTATTGGTAATATCTGTGTGCCTTTACTGCCAGCTTGTCATTGGTAATATCGGTGTGCCTTTACTGCCAGCTTGTCATTGGTAATATCGGTGTGCCTTTACTGCCAGCTTGTCATTGGTAATATCGGTGTGCCTTTACTGCCAGCTTGTCATTGGTAATATTGGTGTGCCTTTACTGCCAGCTTGTCATTGGTAATATTGGTGTCCCATTACTGCCAGCTTGTCATTGGTAATATTGGTGTGCCTTTACTGCCAGCTTGTCATTGGTAATATTGGTGTGCCTTTACTGCCAGCTGGTCATTGGTAATATCGGTGTGCCTTTACTGCCAGCTTGTCATTGGTAATATCTGTGTGCCTTTACTGCCAGCTTGTCATTGGTAATATTGGTGTGCCTTTACTGCCTGCTGGTCATTGGTAATATTGGTGTGCCTTTACTGCCAGCTTGTCATTGGTAATTTCGGTGAGCCTTTACTGCCAGCTTGTCATTGGTAATATTGGTGTGCCTTTACTGCCTGCTGGTCATTGGTAATATTGGTGTGCCTTTACTGCCATCTTGTCATTGGTAATATCGGTGTGCCTTTACTGCCAGCTTGTCATTGGTAATATTGGTGTGCCTTTACTGCCTGCTGGTCATTGGTAATATTGGTGTGCCTTTACTGCCAGCTTGTCATTGGTAATATCGGTGTGCCTTTACTGCCAGCTTGTCATTGGTAATATTGGTGTGCCTTTACTGCCAGCTTATTATTGGTAATATTGGTGTGCCTTTACTGCCAGCTGGTCATTGGTAATATCGGTGTGCCTTTACTGCCAGCTTGTCATTGGTAATATCTATGTGCCTTTACTGCCAGCTTGTCATTGGTAAGCCTTTACTGCCAGCTGGTCATTGGTAATATCGGTGTGCCCTTACTGCCAGCTTGTCATTGGTAATATTGGTGTGCCTTTACAGCCAGCTTATTATTGGTAATATTGGTGTGCCTTTACTGCCAGCTGGTCATTGGTAATATCGGTGTGCCTTTACTGCCAGCTTGTCATTGGTAATATCGGTGTGCCTTTACTGCTAGCTTGTCATTGGTAACTGCCAGCTTGTCATTGGTAATATTGGTGTGCCTTTACTGCCAGCTTGTCATTGGTAATATCGGTGCGCCTTTACTGCCAGCTTGTCATTGGTAATATCGGTGTGCCTTTACTGCCAACTTATTATTGGTAATATCAGTGTGCCTTTACTGCCAGCTTGTCATTGGTAATGTCGGTGTGCCTTTACTGCCAGCTTGTCATTGGTAATATCTATGTGCCTTTACTGCCAGCTTGTCATTGGTAATGTCAGTGTGCCTTTACTGCCAGCTTGTCATTGGTAACATAGGTGTGCCTTTACTGCCAGCTTGTCACTGGTAATATCGGTGCGCCTTTACTGCCAGCTTATTATTGGTAATATTGGTGTGCCTTTACTGCCAGCTTGTCATTGGTAATATTGGTGTCCCATTACTGCCAGCTTGTCATTGGTAATATTGGTGTACCTTTACAGCCAGCTTGTCATTGGTAACATAGGTGTGCCTTTACTGCCAGCTTATTAGTGGTAATATTGGTGTCCCTTTACTGCCAACATGTCATTGGTAATATCAGTGTGCCTTTACTGCCAGCTTGTCATTGGTAATATTGGAGTGCCTTTACTGCAGGCTTGTCATTGGTAATATCGGTGTGCCTTTACTGCCAGCTTGTCATTGGTAATATCGGTGTGCCTTTACTGCCAGCTTGTCATTGGTAATATCGGTGTGCCTTTACTGCCAGCTGGTCATTGGTAATATCGGTGTGCCTTTACTGCCAGCTTGTCATTGGTAATGTCAGTGTGCCTTTACTGCCAGCTTGTCATTGGTAACATAGGTGTGCCTTTACTGCCAGCTTGTCACTGGTAATATCGGTGCGCCTTTACTGCCAGCTTGTCATTGGTAATATCGGTGTGCCTTTACTGCCAGCTTGTCATTGGTAATATTGGTGTGCCTTTACTGCCAGCTTATTATTGGTAATATTGGTGTGCCTTTACTGCCAGCTGGTCATTGGTAATATCGGTGTGCCTTTACTGCCAGCTTGTCATTGGTAATATCTATGTGCCTTTACTGCCAGCTTGTCATTGGTAAGCCTTTACTGCCAGCTGGTCATTGGTAATATCGGTGTGCCCTTACTGCCAGCTTGTCATTGGTAATATTGGTGTGCCTTTACAGCCAGCTTATTATTGGTAATATTGGTGTGCCTTTACTGCCAGCTGGTCATTGGTAATATCGGTGTGCCTTTACTGCCAGCTTGTCATTGGTAATATCGGTGTGCCTTTACTGCCAGCTTGTCATTGGTAACTGCCAGCTTGTCATTGGTAATATTGGTGTGCCTTTACTGCCAGCTTGTCATTGGTAATATCGGTGCGCCTTTACTGCCAGCTTGTCATTGGTAATATCGGTGTGCCTTTACTGCCAACTTATTATTTGTAATATCAGTGTGCCTTTACTGCCAGCTTGTCATTGGTAATGTCGGTGTGCCTTTACTGCCAGCTTGTCATTGGTAATATCTATGTGCCTTTACTGCCAGCTTGTCATTGGTAATGTCAGTGTGCCTTTACTGCCAGCTTGTCATTGGTAACATAGGTGTGCCTTTACTGCCAGCTTGTCACTGGTAATATCGGTGCGCCTTTACTGCCAGCTTATTATTGGTAATATTGGTGTGCCTTTACTGCCAGCTTGTCATTGGTAATATTGGTGTCCCATTACTGCCAGCTTGTCATTGGTAATATTGGTGTACCTTTACAGCCAGCTTGTCATTGGTAACATAGGTGTGCCTTTACTGCCAGCTTATTAGTGGTAATATTGGTGTCCCTTTACTGCCAACATGTCATTGGTAATATCAGTGTGCCTTTACTGCCAGCTTGTCATTGGTAATATTGGAGTGCCTTTACTGCAGGCTTGTCATTGGTAATATCGGTGTGCCTTTACTGCCAGCTTGTCATTGGTAATATCGGTGTGCCTTTACTGCCAGCTTGTCATTGGTAATATCGGTGTGCCTTTACTGCCAGCTGGTCATTGGTAATATCGGTGTGCCTTTACTGCCAGCTTGTCATTGGTAATGTCAGTGTGCCTTTACTGCCAGCTTGTCATTGGTAACATAGGTGTGCCTTTACTGCCAGCTTGTCACTGGTAATATCGGTGCGCCTTTACTGCCAGCTTATTATTGGTAATATTGGTGTGCCTTTACTGCCAGCTTGTCATTGGTAATATTGGTGTCCCATTACTGCCAGCTTGTCATTGGTAATATTGGTGTACCTTTACAGCCAGCTTGTCATTGGTAACATAGGTGTGCCTTTACTGCCAGCTTATTAGTGGTAATATTGGTGTCCCTTTACTGCCAACTTGTCATTGGTAATATCAGTGTGTCTTTACTGCCAGCTTGTCATTGGTAATATTGTTGTCCCATTACTGCCAGCTTGTCATTGGTAATATTGGGGTCCCTTTACTGCCAACTTGTCATAGGTAATATAAGTGTGCCTTTACTGCCAGCTTGTCATTGGTAATATTGGAGTCCCATTACGGCCAGCTTGTCATTGGTAATATCAGTGTGCCTTTACTGGCGGCTTGTCATTGGTAATATCGGTGCGCCTTTACTGCCAGCTTGTCATTGGTAATATTGGTGTGCCTTTACTGCCAGCTTATTATTGGTAATATCTGTGTGCCTTTACTGCCAGCTTGTCATTGGTAACTGCCAGCTTGTCATTTGTAATATCGGAGTACCTTTACTTCCAGCTTGTCATTGGTAATATTGGTGTGCCTTTACTGCCAGCCCTTCATTGGTAATATCTGTGTGCCTTTACTGCCAGCTAGTCATTGGTAATATTGGTGTGCCTTCACTGCCAGCTTATTATTGGTAATATTGGTGTGCCTTTACTGCCAGCTTGTCATTAGTAATATCTGTGTGCCTTTACTGCCAGCTTGTCATTGGTAAGATCTGTGTGCCTTTACTGCCAGCTTGTCATTGGTAACTGCCAGCTTGTCATTGGTAATATCGGAGTACCTTTACTGCCTGCTTGTCATTGGTAATATCTGTGTGCCTTTACTGCCAGCGTGTCATTGGTAATATTGGTGTGCCTTTACTGCCAGCTGGTCATTGGTAATATCGGTGTGCCTTTACTGCCAGCTTGTCATTGGTAATATTGGTGTGCCTTTACTGCCAGCTTATTATTGTTAATTAGAGCCGGCGAACGTAGGTGGTTCGCGTGCGGGTACCGCACGCGAACCTTTTGCGGAAGAAGTTCGGTTCGCCCCATAATGCACTGAGGGTCAACTTTGACCCTCTACATCACAGTCAGCAGGCCCAGTGTAGCCAATTAGGCTACACTAGCCCCTGTAGCCCCACCCCCCCTTATATAAGGCAGGCAGCGGCGGCCATTACGGCCACTCGTGTGCCTGCATTAGTGAGAGTAGGGCGAGCTGCTGCAGTCTCTCATATAGGGAAAGATTAGTTAGGCTTAACTTCTTCCTGGCTGCATACCTGTTCTGTTCAGTGAGCCCTCAGCCCACTGCATACCTGTACTGTGATCCTGCCACTGCATACCTGTTCAGTGATCCTGCCACTGCATACCTGTTCAGTGATCCTGCCACTGCATACCTGTTCTGTTCAGTGAGCCCTCAGCCCACTGCATACCTGTACTGTGATCCTGCCACTCCATACCTGTTCAGTGATCCTGCCACTGCATACCTGTTCTGTTCAGTGAGCCCTCAGCCCACTGCATACCTGTACTGTGATCCTGCCACTCCATACCTGTTCAGTGATCCTGCCACTGCATACCTGTTCAGTGATCCTGCCACTGCATACCTGTTCTGTGAACTCGCCACTGTATACCTGTTCTGTTCAGTGGACCCGCCACTGTATACCTGTTCTGTGAACCCGCCACTGTATACCTGTTCTGTTCAGTGGACCCGCCACTGTATACCTGTTCTGTTCAGTGGACCCGCCACTGCATACCTGTTGTGTTCAGTGAACCTGCCACTGCATACCTGTTCTGTGAACCCGCCACTGTATACCTGTTCTGTTCAGTGGACCCGCCACTGTATACCTGTTCAGTGAACCCGCCACTGTATACCTGTTCTGTTCAGTGGACCCGCCACTGTATACCTGTTTAGTGAACACGCCACTGCATACCTATTGTGTTCAGTGATCCTGCCACTGCATACCTGTTCTGTGAACCCGCCACTGTATACCTGTTCTGTTCAGTGGACCCGCCACTGTATACCTGTTCAGTGAACCCGCCACTGTATACCTGTTCTGTTCAGTGGACCCGCCACTGTATACCTGTTCTGTTCAGTGGACCCGCCACTGTATACCTGTTCTGTTCAGTGGACCCGCCACTGTATACCTGTTTAGTGAACACGCCACTGCATACCTATTGTGTTCAGTGATCCTGCCACTGCATACCTGTTCTGTGAACCCGCCACTGTATACCTGTTCTGTTCAGTGGACCCGCCACTGTATACCTGTTCTGTTCAGTGGACCCGCCACTGTATACCTGTTCTGTTCAGTGGACCCGCCACTGTATACCTGTTCTGTTCAGTGGACCCGCCACTGTATACCTGTTTAGTGAACACGCCACTGCATACCTATTGTGTTCAGTGATCCTGCCACTGCATACCTGTTCTGTGAACCCGCCACTGTATACCTGTTCTGTTCAGTGGACCCGCCACTGTATACCTGTTTAGTGAACCCGCCACTGCATACCTATTGTGTTCAGTGATCCTGCCACTGCATACCTGTTCTGTGAACCCGCCACTGTATACCTGTTCTGTTCAGTGGACCCGCCACTGTATACCTGTTCTGTTCAGTGGACCCGCCACTGTATACCTGTTCTGTTCAGTGGACCCGCCACTGTATACCTGTTCTGTTCAGTGGACCCGCCACTGTATACCTGTTTAGTGAACACGCCACTGCATACCTATTGTGTTCAGTGATCCTGCCACTGCATACCTGTTCTGTGAACCCGCCACTGTATACCTGTTCTGTTCAGTGGACCCGCCACTGTATACCTGTTCAGTGAACCCGCCACTGCATACCTGTTGTGTTCAGTGAACCTGCCACTGTATACCTGTACTGTTCAGTGAACCCACCGCATCAGTGCGCATACCTGTGCAGTTAAGTGAACCCACCTACCTACGTGAGTGCACGCAGTGTGATATACCACTCCGTGCATACCCAATATGGACAAAACAGGTAGAGGAAGAGGAAGAGGTAGTGGCAGAGGCAGAGGAAGGCCACCCGGCAGGTCTGCGCGAGGTCGTGTAAATGTAATTTCGTGTGGACCTGGCCCACAGTACAGTGCTCGGAAGAAGGCACGTCCCATCACCTCCCAAGATTGTCAGGACGTGGTTGAGTATTTAGCGACACAGAACACCTCATCTTGCTCAGCCACCAGCGCTACTACTAGCACCACTTCCGCTGCATTTGACACTTCGCAAGAATTATTTAGTGTTGAAATCACTGATGCACAGCCATTGTTGTTACAGCCAGATGAATTTTCACCAGCTAATATGTCTGAGTTACGCGGCAACACTATGGATGTAACGTGTCAGGAGGATGAAGGACCTACTGATGGTGCAAGTTTGGATTTGTCTGAGGCAAGCGAAGCTGGGCAGGATGACTATGATGATGACGGTAATAGGGATCCTCTGTATGTTCCCAATAGAGGAGATGAAGAGGGGGACAGTTCAGAGGGGGAGTCAGAGAGTAGTAGGAGGAGAGAGAAGTTGCTGAAAGAAGCTGGGGCAGCTCTTCGTCAGAAACAGCTGGTGGCAGAGTCCGGCACCATGTATCGCCACCTATGTACAGCCAGCCAACTTGCCCTTCAGCATCAGCTGCTGAGGTCCCCATAGTGCCCACATCCCAGGGTGGCTCAGCGGTGTGGAAATTTTTTAATGTGTGTGCCTCAGATCGGACCAAAGCCATCTGTTCGCTCTGCCAACAAAAATTGAGCCGTGGAAAGGCCAACACTCACGTAGGGACAAGTGCCTTACGAAGGCACCTGGAGAAAAGGCACAAACAGCAATGGGATGGCCACCTGAGCAAAAGCAGCAGCAGCACACAAAAGAAAAGTCACCCTCCTTCTCCTCTTCCTCCTTCAGGTGCATCATCTGCTTCTGCCGCTTTCTCCCTTGCACCTTCACAGGCACCCTCCTCCACTCCGCCTCTGCCCTTGAGCGGTTCCTGCTCCTCTGCCCACAGCAGCAGTCAGGTGTCCGTGAAGGAAATGTTTGAGCGGAAGAAGCCACTTTTGGCCAGTCACCCCCTTGCCCGGCGTCTGACAGCTGGCGTGGCGGAACTGTTAGCTCGCCAGCTGTTACCATACCGGCTGGTGGACTCTGAGGCCTTCCGTAAATTTGTGGCCATCGGAACACCGCAGTGGAAGATGCCAGGCCGCACTTATTTTTCGAGAAAGGCCATACCCCAACTGCACCGTGAAGTTGAGAGGCAAGTGGTGTCATCTCTTGCGAAGAGCGTTGGGTCAAGGGTACACCTGACCACGGATGGCTGGTCTGCCAAGCACGGGCAGGGCCGCTACATTACCTACACAGCCCATTGGGTGAACCTGGTGGTGAACGATGGCAAGCAGAAAGCGGCGGACCAAATTGTGACACCTCCACGGCTTGCAGGCAGGCCTCCTGCCACCTCCTCTCCTCCTGCTACATGCTCTTCGCTGTCCTCCTCCTCCTCCTTGGCTGAGTGGCAGTTCTCCTCTCCAGCTACACAGCCCCAGCTCCGCAGGGCCTATGCTGCATGCCAGGTACGACGGTGTCACGCCATCTTAGACATGGCTTGTCTCAAAGCGGAGAGTCACACTGGAGCAGCTCTCCTGGCTGCTCTTAAGAAACAGGTGGATGAGTGGCTGACCCCGCACCACCTGGAGATAGGCAACGTGGTGTGCGACAACGGCAGCAATCTGCTTGCCGCTTTGCATATGGGGAAGCTGACACACATACCCTGCATGGCACATGTCATGAATCTAGTGGTTCAAAGATTTGTGGCAAAGTACCCTGGCTTAGCGGATGTCCTGAAGCAGGCCAGGAAGTTCTGTGGGCATTTGAGGCGCTCTTACACAGCCATGGCACGATTTGCAGAAATTCAGCGTAAAAACAACATGCCGGTGAGACGCCTCATTTGCGATAGCCCCACTCGCTGGAACTCGACCCTGCTCATGTTCTCCCGCCTGCTAGAACAGAAGAAAGCCGTCACCCAGTACCTCTACAACTGGAGTAGAACGAAACAGTCTGGGAAGATGGGGATGTTCTGGCCCGACAACTGGACACTGATGAAAAATGCATGCAGGCTCATGCGGCCGTTTGAGGAGGTGACCAACCTGGTGAGCCGCAGTGAGGGCACCATCAGCGACTTAATTCCCTACGCGTACTTCTTGGAGCGTGCTGTGCGTAGAGTGGCGGATGAAGCTGCGAATGAGCGTGACCAGGAACCGTTACGGCAGGAACAGGCATGGGACCAATTTTCATCAGACCCAGCTGTTTCCTCAACACCTGCGGCAGCACAGAGGGGGGAGGAGGAGGAAGAAGAGAGGTCATGTGCAGAAGATGAGTCAGACTCAGAGGATGATGAGCAAGGTGTTTCTTTGGGGGAGGAGGAGGAGGAGGAGGGGACAGCGGCAGGAGAACAACCGCAGCAGGCGTCGCAGGGGGCTTGTGCTGCTCAACCTTCCCGTGGTATTGTTCGCGGCTGGGGGGAGGAGGTTGACTTACCTGACGTCACTGAGGAAGAGCAAGAGGAGATGGAGGGTACTGGATCCGACTTTGTGCAGATGTCGTCTTTTATGCTGTCCTGCCTGTTGAGGGACCCCCGTATAAAAAACCTCAAGGGGAATGAGCTGTACTGGGTGGCCACACTACTAGACCCTCGGTACAGGCACAAAGTGGTGGACCTGTTACCAACTCACCGGAAGGTGGAAAGGATGCAGCACATGCAGAACCAGCTGTCAACTATGCTTTACAATGCCTTTAAGGGTGATGTGACAGCACAACGCCAGCAAGGTACCACTGCCACTAATCCTCCTCCCGTGTCCACGCAGTCAAAGACAGGACGCTCCAGCGATCTCATGGTGATGTCGGACATGCGGACGTTCTTTAGTCCAACGCCTCCCTGTAGCCCTTCCGGATCCACCCTCCACCAATGCCTCGACCGGCAGGTAGCCGACTACCTGGCCTTAAGTGTGGATGTAGACACTGCTGTGAACAGCGATGAGGAACTCTTGAACTACTGGGTGCGCAGGCTTGACCTGTGGCCAGAGCTGTCCCAATTTGCCATTCAACTTCTCTCCTGCCCTGCCGCAAGCGTCCTCTCAGAAAGGACCTTCAGCGCAGCTGGAGGCATTGTCACAGAGAAGAGAAGTCGCCTAAGTCACAAAAGTGTTAAGTACCTCACCTTTATCAAAATGAATGAGGCATGGATCCCGGAGGGCTGCTGCCCGCCCCAAGACTAAGTCAGTCCCCGCACACACAGCATCTCTGCCTGCACGCCGTGTGACTGGCTGCCTGGCCTGCCCCAAAAAGACTAAGTCGCTCCCAGTCCCTCCACACAGCATGTCTGCCTGCAGGCCGCTTCACTACCTTCTCCGCCACCACCAACAGGGTCCGGGACTCCAGGCGGATTGCTGAATTTTTTAGGCCGCTGCTAGCAGCGGCCGCTGTAATAATTTTTATGGTGCGTGTACATGACTGCCTAATTTTTCTGGCTGCACTGAGGGCAGCTGCAACAACAAAAGAAAAGGCATGTACATGCGCCCATTCCCCTTCGTGATCATTACCTTGCCGTGGTGAAGGGGCTTGCGTATCACAATGAAGCAATGACCGGCGCCTAGACGAGTGTCTCGGGGGGCACACAAAAGATAATAAGGTCGTTGCTTCATTGTGGTCAGACCAAATTTGATCAGCTGGACAGTCACTGTTCTGTCATTCAGCTACATCAGCCAGGCCGACCATATGGGCTGTAAAGCCACCAAAACCTGCACTCTCGCCATGGTGCGCACCAGTCCAGCACGGCCATCACTAGTACAAACAGCTGTTTGCGGTGCGTTACACGGTGAGTTTGGTGTGTCAGTGTGAAGCAGTACCTTAATTACACTACCTGATTGATGTATACACATGCAAGATGTTTTAAAGCACTTTAGGCCTGTCATTTAGCATTCAATGTGATTTCTGCCCTTAAAACGCTGCTTTGCGTCAAATCCAGATTTTTCCCGGGGACTTTTGGCGTGTATCCCACTCCGCCATGCCCCCCTCCAGGTGTTAGACCCCTTGAAACATCTTTTCCATCACTTTTGTGGCCAGCATAATTATTTTTTTTTTTCAAAGTTCGCATCCCCATTGAAGTCTATTGCGGTTCGCGAACTTTAACGCGAACCGAACGTTCCGCGAAAGTTCACGAACCCGGTTCGCGAACCTAAAATCGGAGGTTCGGCCTAACTCTATTGTTAATATTGGTGTGCCTTTACTGCCAGCTGGTCATTGGTAATATCGGTGTGCCTTTACTGCCAGCTGGTCATTGGTAATATCGGTGTGCCTTTACTGCCAGCTTGTCATTGGTAATATCGGTGTGCCCTTACTGCCAGCTTGTCATTGGTAACTGCCAGCTTGTCATTGGTAATATTGGTGTGCCTTTACTGCCAGCTTGTCATTGGTAATATCGGTGTGCCTTTACTGCCAGCTGGTCATTGGTAATATCGGTGTGCCTTTACTGCCAGCTTGTCATTGGTAATATCGGTGTGCCTTTACTGCCAGCTTGTCATTGGTAATATCGGAGTACCTTTACTGCCAGCTTGTCATTGGTAATATCTGTGTGCCTTTACTGCCAGCTTATTATTGGTAATATTGGTGTGCCTTTACTGCCAGCTAGTCATTGGTAATATTGGTGTGCCTTTACTGCCAGCTCGTCATTGGTAATATTGGTGTGCCTTTACTGCCTGCTGGTCATTGGTAATATTGGTGTGCCTTTACTGCCAGCTTGTCATTGGTAATATTGGTGTGCCTTTACTGCCTGCTGGTCATTGATAATATCGGTGTGCCTTTACTGCCAACTTGTCATTGGTAATATTGGTGTCCCATTACTGCCAGCTTGTCATTGGTAATATCCGTGTGTCTTTACTGCCGGCTTGTCATTGGTAATATCGGTGCGCCTTTACTGCCAGCTTGTCATTGGTAATATCGGTGTGCCTTTACTGCCAACTTATTATTGGTAATATCGGTGTGCCTTTACTGCCAGCTTGTCATTGGTAACTGCCAGCTTGTCATTGGTAATATTGGTGTGCCTTTTCTGACAGCTTGTCATTGGTAATATCTGTGTGCCTTTACTGCCAGCTTGTCATTGGTAATATTGGTGTGCCTTTACTGACAGCTGGTCATTGGTAATATCTGTGTGCCTTTACTGCCAGCTTATTATTGGTAATATTGGTGTGCCTTTACTGCCAGCTAGTCATTGGTAATATTGGTGTGCCTTTACTGCCAGCTCGTCATTGGTAATATTGGTGTGCCTTTACTGCCTGCTGGTCATTGGTAATATTGGTGTGCCTTTACTGCCAGCTTGTCATTGGTAATATTGGTGTGCCTTTACTGCCTGCTGGTCATTGATAATATCGGTGTGCCTTTACTGCCAACTTGTCATTGGTAATATTGGTGTCCCATTACTGCCAGCTTGTCATTGGTAATATCCGTGTGTCTTTACTGCCGGCTTGTCATTGGTAATATCGGTGCGCCTTTACTGCCAGCTTGTCATTGGTAATATCGGTGTGCCTTTACTGCCAACTTATTATTGGTAATATCGGTGTGCCTTTACTGCCAGCTTGTCATTGGTAACTGCCAGCTTGTCATTGGTAATATTGGTGTGCCTTTACTGCCAGCTGGTCATTGGTAATATCAGTGTGCCTTTACTGCCAGCTTGTCATTGGTAATATTGGTGTGCCTTTACTGACAGCTGGTCATTGGTAATATCGGTGTGCCTTTACTGCGAGCTTGTCATTGGTACTATCGGTGTGCCTTTACTGCCAGCTGTCATTGGTAATATTGGTGTGCCTTTACTGCCAGCTTATTATTGGTAATATCGGTGTGCCTTTACTGCCAGCTTGTCATTGGTAACTGCCAGCTTGTCATTGATAATATCGGAGTACCTTTACTGCCAGCTTGTCATTGGTAATATTGGTGTGCCTTTTCTGACAGCTTGTCATTGGTAGATTCGGTGTGCCTTTACTGCCAGCTTGTCATTGGTAATATCGGTGTGCCTTTACTGCCAGCTTGTCATTGGTAATATTGGTGTGCCTTTACTGCCAGCTGGTCATTGGTAATATCAGTGTGCCTTTACTGCCAGCTTGTCATTGGTAATATTGGTGTGCCTTTACTGCCAGCTGGCCATTGGTAATATCGGTGTGCCTTTACTGCCAGCTTGTCATTGGTAATATCGGTGTGACTTTTTTGCCAGCTTGTCATTGGTAACTGCCAGCTTGTCATTGGTAATATTGGAGTACCTTTACTGCCAGCTTGTCATTGGTAATATCTGTGTGCCTTTACTGCCAGCTTATTACTGGTAATATTGGTGTGCCTTTACTGCCAGCTGGTCATTGGTAATATCGGTGTGCCTTTACTGCCAGCTTGTCATTGGTAATATCGGTGTGCCTTTACTGCCTGCTGGTCATTGGTAATATTGGTGTGCCTTTACTGCCAGCTTGTCATTGGTAATTTCGGTGAGCCTTTACTGCCAGCTTGTCATTGGTAATATTGGTGTGCCTTTACTGCCTGCTGGTCATTGGTAATATTGGTGTGCCTTTACTGCCATCTTGTCATTGGTAATGTCGGTGTGCCTTTACTGCCAGCTTATTATTGGTTATATCGGTGTGCCTTTACTGCCAGCTTGTCATTGGTAATATTGGTGTGCCTTTACTGCCTGCTGGTCATTGGTAATATTGGTGTGCCTTTACTGCCAGCTTGTCATTGGTAATTTCGGTGAGCCTTTACTGCCAGCTTGTCATTGGTAATATTGGTGTGCCTTTACTGCCTGCTGGTCATTGGTAATATTGGTGTGCCTTTACTGCCATCTTGTCATTGGTAATGTCGGTGTGCCTTTACTGCCAGCTTATTATTGGTTATATCGGTGTGCCTTTACTGCCAGCTGGTCATTGGTAATATCAGTGTGCCTTTACTGCCAGCTTGTCATTGGTAATATTGGTGTGCCTTTACTGCCAGCTGGCCATTGGTAATATCGGTGTGCCTTTACTGCCAGCTTGTCATTGGTAATATCGGTGTGACTTTTTTGCCAGCTTGTCATTGGTAACTGCCAGCTTGTCATTGGTAATATCGGAGTACCTTTACTGCCAGCTTGTCATTGGTAATATCTGTGTGCCTTTACTGCCAGCTTATTACTGGTAATATTGGTGTGCCTTTACTGCCAGCTGGTCATTGGAAATATCGGTGTGCCTTTACTGCCAGCTTGTCATTGGTAATATCGGTGTGCCTTTACTGCCTGCTGGTCATTGGTAATATTGGTGTGCCTTTACTGCCAGCTTGTCATTGGTAATTTCGGTGAGCCTTTACTGCCAGCTTGTCATTGGTAATTTCGGTGAGCCTTTACTGCCAGCTTGTCATTGGTAATATTGGTGTGCCCTTACTGCCTGCTGGTCATTGGTAATATTGGTGTCCCATTACTGCCAGCTTGTCATTGGTAATATCTGTGTGCCTTTACTGCCGGCTTGTCATTGGTAATATCGGTGCGCCTTTATTGCCAGCTTGTCATAGGTAATATCGGTGTGCCGTTACTGCCAACTTATTATTGGTAATATCGGTGTGCCTTTACTGCCAGCTTGTCATTGGTAACTGCCAGCTTGTCATTGGTAATATTGGTGTGCCTTTACTGCCAGCTTGTCATTGGTAATATTGGTGTGCCTTTACTGCCAGCTGGTCATTGGTAATATCGGTGTGCCTTTACTGCCAGCTTGTCATTGGTAATATCGGTGTGCCTTTACTGCCAGCTTGTCATTGGTAATATCGGAGTACCTTTACTGCCAGCTTGTCATTGGTAATATCTGTGTGCCTTTACTGCCAGCTTATTATTGGTAATATTGGTGTGCCTTTACTGCCAGCTAGTCATTGGTAATATTGGTGTGCCTTTACTTCCAGCTTGTCATTGGTAATATTGGTGTGCCTTTACTGCCGGCTGGTCATTGGTAATATTGGTGTGCCTTTACTGCCAGCTTGTCATTGGTAATATCGGTGTGCCTTTACTGCCTGCTGGTCATTGGTAATATTGGTGTGCCTTTACTGCCAGCTTGTCATTGGTAATTTCGGTGAGCCTTTACTGCCAGCTTGTCATTGGTAATTTCGGTGAGCCTTTACTGCCAGCTTGTTATTGGTAATATTGGTGTGCCCTTACTGCCTGCTGGTCATTGGTAATATTGGTGTCCCATTACTGCCAGCTTGTCATTGGTAATATCTGTGTGCCTTTACTGCCGGCTTGTCATTGGTAATATCGGTGCGCCTTTACTGCCAGCTTGTCATAGGTAATATCGGTGTGCCGTTACTGCCAACTTATTATTGGTAATATCGGTGTGCCTTTACTGCCAGCTTGTCATTGGTAACTGCCAGCTTGTCATTGGTAATATTGGTGTGCCTTTACTGCCAGCTTGTCATTGGTAATATTGGTGTGCCTTTACTGCCAGCTGGTCATTGGTAATATCGGTGTGCCTTTACTGCCAGCTTGTCATTGGTAATATCGGTGTGCCTTTACTGCCAGCTTGTCATTGGTAATATCGGAGTACCTTTACTGCCAGCTTGTCATTGGTAATATCTGTGTGCCTTTACTGCCAGCTTATTATTGGTAATATTGGTGTGCCTTTACTGCCAGCTAGTCATTGGTAATATTGGTGTGCCTTTACTTCCAGCTTGTCATTGGTAATATTGGTGTGCCTTTACTGCCGGCTGGTCATTGGTAATATTGGTGTGCCTTTACTGCCAGCTTGTCATTGGTAATATCGGTGTGCCTTTACTGCCTGCTGGTCATTGGTAATATTGGTGTGCCTTTACTGCCAGCTTGTCATTGGTAATTTCGGTGAGCCTTTACTGCCAGCTTGTCATTGGTAATTTCGGTGAGCCTTTACTGCCAGCTTGTCATTGGTAATATTGGTGTGCCCTTACTGCCTGCTGGTCATTGGTAATATTGGTGTCCCATTACTGCCAGCTTGTCATTGGTAATATCTGTGTGCCTTTACTGCCGGCTTGTCATTGGTAATATCGGTGCGCCTTTACTGCCAGCTTGTCATAGGTAATATCGGTGTGCCGTTACTGCCAACTTATTATTGGCAATATCGGTGTGCCTTTACTGCCAGCTTGTCATTGGTAACTGCCAGCTTGTCATTGGTAATATTGGTGTGCCTTTACTGCCAGCTTGTCATTGGTAATATTGGTGTGCCTTTACTGCCAGCTGGTCATTGGTAATATCGGTGTGCCTTTACTGCCAGCTTGTCATTGGTAATATCGGTTTGCCTTTACTGCCAGCTTGTCATTGGTAATATCGGAGTACCTTTACTGCAAGCTTGTCATTGGTAATATCTGTGTGCCTTTACTGCCAGCTTATTATTGGTAATATTGGTGTGCCTTTACTGCCAGCTAGTCATTGGTAATATTGGTGTGCCTTTACTGCCAGCTTGTCATTGGTAATATTGGTGTGCCTTTACTGCCGGCTGGTCATTGGTAATATTGGTGTGCCTTTACTGCCAGCTTGTCATTGGTAATATCGGTGTGCCTTTACTGCCAGCTTGTCATTGGTAATATTGGTGTGCCTTTACTGCCAGCTGGCCATTGGTAATATCGGTGTGCCTTTATTGCCAGCTTGTCATTGGTAATATCGGTGTGACTTTTTTGCCAGCTTGTCATTGGTAACTGCCAGCTTGTCATTGGTAATATCGGAGTACCTTTACTGCCAGCTTGTCATTGGTAATATCTGAGTGCCTTTACTGCCAGCTTATTACTGGTAATATTGGTGTGCCTTTACTGCCAGCTGGTCATTGGTAATATCGGTGTGCCTTTACTGCCAGCTTGTCATTGGTAATATCGGTGTGCCTTTACTGCCTGCTGGTCATTGGTAATATTGGTGTGCCTTTACTGCCAGCTTGTCATTGGTAATTTCGGTGAGCCTTTACTGCCAGCTTGTCATTGGTAATATTGGTGTGCCTTTACTGCCTGCTGGTCATTGGTAATATTGGTGTCCCATTACTGCCAGCTTGTCATTGGTAATATCTGTGTGCCTTTACTGCCGGCTTGTCATTGGTAATATCGGTGCGCCTTTACTGCCAGCTTGTCATAGGTAATATCGGTGTGCTGTTACTGCCAACTTATTATTGGTAATATCGGTGTGCCTTTACTGCCAGCTTGTCATTGGTAACTGCCAGCTTGCCAGCTTGTCATTGGTAATATCGGTGTGCCTTTACTGCCAGCTTGTCATTGGTAATATCGGAGTACCTTTACTGCCAGCTTGTCATTGGTAATATCTGTGTGCCTTTACTGCCAGCTTATTATTGGTAATATTGGTGTGCCTTTACTGCCAGCTAGTCATTGGTAATATTGGTGTGCCTTTACTGCCAGCTTGTCATTGGTAATATCTGTGTGCCTATACTGCCGGCTTGTCATTGGTAATATCGGTGCGCCTTTACTGCCAGCTTGTCATAGGTAATATCGGTGTGCCTTTACTGCCAACTTATTATTGGTAATATTGGTGTGCCTTTACTGCCAGCTAGTCATTGGTAATATTGGTGTGCCTTTACTGCCAGCTTGTCATTGGTAATATTGGTGTGCCTTTACTGCCTGCTGGTCATTGGTAATATTGGTGTGCCTTTACTGCCAGCTTGTCATTGGTAATATTGGTGTGCCTTTACTGCCTGCTGGTCATTGGTAATATCGGTGTGCCTTTACTGCCTGCTGGTCATTGGTAATATCGGTGTGCCTTTACTGCAAACTTGTTATTGGTAATATCGGTATGCCATTACTGCCAGCTTGTCATTGGTAATATCAGTGTGTCTTTACTGCCAGCTTGTCATTGGTAATATCTGTGTGCCTTTACTGCCGGCTTGTCATTGGTAATATCGGTGCGCCTTTACTGCCAGCTTGTCATAGGTAATATCGGTGTGCCTTTACTGCTAACTTATTATTGGTAATATCGGTGTGCCTTTACTGCCAGCTTGTCATTGGTAACTGCCAGCTTGTCATTGGTAATATTGGTGTGCCTTTTCTGACAGCTTGTCATTGGTAATATCTGTGTGCCTTTACTGCCAGCTTGTCATTGGTAATATTGGTGTGCCTTTACTGCCAGCTGGTCATTTGTAATATCAGTGTGCCTTTACTGCCAGCTTGTCATTGGTAATATTGGTGTGCCTTTACTGCCAGCTGGTCATTGGTAATATCGGTGTGCCTTTACTGCCAGCTGTCATTGGTAATATTGGTGTGCCTTTACTGCCAGCTTATTATTGGTAATATCGGTGTGCCTTTACTGCCAGCTTGTCATTGGTAACTGCCAGCTTGTCATTGATAATATCGGAGTACCTTTACTGCCAGCTTGTCATTGGTAATATTGGTGTGCCTTTTCTGACAGCTTGTCATTGGTAATATCGGTGTGCCTTTACTGCCAGTTTGTCATTGGTAATATTGGTGTGCCTTTACTGCCAGCTTGTCATTGGTAATATTGGTGTGACTTTACTGCCAGCTTGTCATTGGTAATATTGGTGTGCCTTTACTGCCAGCTTGTCATTGGTAATATTGGTGTGCCTTTACTGCCAGCTGGCCATTGGTAATATCGGTGTGCCTTTACTGCCAGCTTGTCATTGGTAATATCGGTGTGACTTTTTTGCCAGCTTGTCATTGGTAACTGCCAGCTTGTCATTGGTAATATCGGAGTACCTTTACTGCCAGCTTGTCATTGGTAATATCTGTGTGCCTTTTCTGACAGCTTGTCATTGGAAATATCTGTGTGCCTTTACTGCCAGCTTATTACTGGTAATATTGGTGTGCCTTTACTGCCAGCTGGTCATTGGTAATATCGGTGTGCCTTTACTGCCAGCTTATTACTGGTAATATTGGTGTGCCTTTACTGCCAGCTTGTCATTGGTAATATCGGTGTGCCTTTACTGCCAGCTTGTCATTGGTAATATCGGAGTACCTTTACTGCCAGCTTGTCATTGGTAATATCTGTGTGCCTTTACTGCCAGCTTATTATTGGTAATATTGGTGTGCCTTTACTGCCAGCTAGTCATTGGTAATATTGGTGTGCCTTTACTGCCAGCTTGTCATTGGTAATATTGGTGTGCCTTTACTGCCTGCTGGTCATTGGTAATATTGGTGTGCCTTTACTGCCAGCTTGTCATTGGTAATATTGGTGTGCCTTTACTGCCTGCTGGTCATTGATAATATCGGTGTGCCTTTACTGCCAGCTTGTCATTGGTAATAATGGTGTCCCTTTACTGAAAAATTGTCATTGATAATATAGGCGTGCCTTTACTGCCAACTTGTCATTGGTAATATTGGTGTCAGATTACTGCCAGTTTGTCATTGGTGATATTGGTGTGCCTTTACTGCCAGCTTGTCATTGGTAACTGCCAGCTTGTCATTGGTAATATCTCTGTACCTTTACTGCCAGCTTCTCATTGGTAATATTTGTGCGCCTTTACTTCCGGCTTGTCATTGGTAATATTGGTGTGCCTTTACTTCAGGCTTGTCATTGGTAATATTTGTGCGCCTTTACTGCAGGCTTTTCATTGGTAATATTGGAGTGCCTTTACTGCAGGCTTGTCATTGGTAATATTGGAGTGCCTTTACTGCAGGCTTGTCATTGGTAATATTGGAGTGCCTTTACTGCAGGCTTGTCATTGGTAATATTTGTGCGCCTTTACTGCAGGCTTGTCATTAGAGTTGGGCCGAACCTCCGATTTTAGGTTCGCGAACCTTCGCGGAAGGTTCGGTTCGCGTTAAAGTTCGCGAACCGCAATAGACTTCAATGGAGATGCGAACTTTGAAAAAAAAAAATAATTATGCTGGCCACAAAAGTGATGGAAAAGATGTTTCAAGGGGTCTAACACCTGGAGGGGGGCATGGCGGGGTGGGATAGATGCCAAAAGTCCCCGGGAAAAATCTGGATTTGACGCAAAGCAGCGTTTTAAGGGCAGAAATTACATTGAATGCTAAATGACAGGCCTAAAGTGCTTTAAAACATCTTGCATGTGTATACATCAATCAGGTAGTGTAATTAAGGTACTGCTTCACACTGACACACCAAACTGTTCACTGAACGGAACAGGTATGCAGTGGCGGGTTCACAGAACAGGTATGCAGTGGCAGGATCACTGAACAGGTATGCAGTGGCAGGATCACTGAACAGGTATGCAGTGGCAGGATCAATGAACAGGTATGCACTGGCAGGATCACTGAACAGGTATGCAGTGGCAGGATCACTAAACAGGTATGCACTGGCAGGATCAATGAACAGGTATGCACTGGCAGGATCACTGAACAGGTATGCAGTGGCAGGATCACTGAACAGGTATGCACTGGCAGGATCAATGAACAGGTATGCAGTGGCAGGATCAATGAACAGGTATGCAGTGGCAGGATCACAGTACAGGTATGCAGTGGGCTGAGGGCTCACTGAACAGAACAGGTATGCAGCCAGGAAGAAGTTAAGCCTAACTAATCTTTCCCTATGAGAGACTGCAGCAGCTCGCCCTACTCTCACTAATGCAGGCACACGAGTGGCCATAACGGCCGCCGCTGCCTGCCTTATATAAGAGGGGGTGGGGCTCCAGGGGCTAGTGTAGCCTAATTGGCTACACTGGGCCTGCTGACTGTGATGTAGAGGGTCAAAGTTGACCCTCAGGTGCATTATGGGGCGAACCGAACTTCTTCCGCAAAACGTTCGCGTGCGGTACCCGCACGCGAACCACCTACGTTCGCGCGAACCACGTTCGCCGGCAAACCGTTCGGCCCAACTCTACTTGTCATTGGTAATATTGGAGTGCCTTTACTGCAGGCTTGTCATTGGTAATATTGGTGTGCCTTTACTGCCAGCTTATTATTGGTAATATCTGTGTGCCTTTACTGCCAGCTTGTCATTGGTAATATCGGTGTGCCTTTACTGCCAGCTTGTCATTGGTAATATCGGTGTGCCTTTACTGCCAGCTTGTCATTGGTAATATTGGTGTGCCTTTACTGCCAGCTTGTCATTGGCAATATTGGTGTCCCATTACTGCCAGCTTGTCATTGGTAATATTGGTGTGCCTTTACTGCCAGCTTGTCATTGGTAATATTGGTGTGCCTTTACTGCCAGCTTATTAGTGGTAATATTGGTGTCCCTTTACTGCCAACTTGTCATTGGTAATATCAGTGTGCCTTTACTGCCAGCTTGTCATTGGTAATATTGTTGTCCCATTACTGCCAGCTTGTCATTGGTAATATTGGTGTCCGTTTACTGCCAACTTGTCATAGGTAATATAAGTGTGCCTTTACTGCCAGCTTGTCATTGGTAATATTGGAGTCCCATTACGGCCAGCTTGTCATTGGTAATATCAGTGTGCCTTTACTGCCGGCTTGTCATTGGTAATATCGGTGCGCCTTTACTGCCAGCTTGTAATTGGTAATATTGGTGTGCCTTTACTGCCAGCTTATTATTGGTAATATCTGTGTGCCTTTACTGCCAGCTTGTCATTGGTAATATCTGTGTGCCTTTACTGCCAGCTGGTCATTGGTAATATCGGTGTGCCTTTACTGCCAGCTTGTCATTGGTAATATTGGTGTGCCTTTACTGCCAGCTTTTTATTGGTAATATTGGTGTGCCTTTACTGCCAGCTGGTCATTGGTAATATCGGTGTGCCTTTACTGCCAGCTTGTCATTGGTAATATCTGTGTGCCTTTACTGCCAGCTTGTCATTGGTAACTGCCAGCTTGTCATTGGTAATATCGGAGTACCTTTACTGCCTGCTTGTCATTGGTAATATCTGTGTGCCTTTACTGCCAGCGTGTCATTGATAATATTGGTGTGCCTTTACTGCCAGCTGGTCATTGGTAATATCGGTGTGCCTTTACTGCCAGCTTGTCATTGGTAATATTGGTGTGCCTTTACTGCCAGCTTATTATTGTTAATATTGGTGTGCCTTTACTGCCAGCTGGTCATTGGTAATATCGGTGTGCCTTTACTGCCAGCTGGTCATTGGTAATATCGGTGTGCCTTTACTGCCAGCTTGTCATTGGTAATATCGGTGTGCCTTTACTGCCAGCTTGTCATTGGTAATATCGGTGTGCCCTTACTGCCAGCTTGTCATTGGTAACTGCCAGCTTGTCATTGGTAATATTGGTGTGCCTTTACTGCCAGCTTGTCATTGGTAATATTGGTGTGCCTTTACTGCCAGCTGGTCATTGGTAATATCGGTGTGCCTTTACTGCCAGCTTGTCATTGGTAATATCGGTGTGCCTTTACTGCCAGCTTGTCATTGGTAATATCGGAGTACCTTTACTGCCAGCTTGTCATTGGTAATATCTGTGTGCCTTTACTGCCAGCTTATTATTGGTAATATTGGTGTGCCTTTACTGCCAGCTAGTCATTGGTAATATTGGTGTGCCTTTACTGCCAGCTTGTCATTGGTAATATTGGTGTGCTTTTACTGCCTGCTGGTCATTGGTAATATTGGTGTGCCTTTACTGCCAGCTTGTCATTGGTAATATTGGTGTGCCTTTACTGCCTGCTGGTCATTGGTAATATCGGTGTGCCTTTACTGCCAGCTTGTCATTGGTAATAATGGTGTCCCTTTACTGCCAACTTGTCATTGGTAATATAGGTGTGCCTTTACTGCCAACTTGTCATTGGTAATATCGGTGTGCCTTTACTGCCAGCTTGTCATTGGTAATATCCGTGTGCCTTTACTGCCGGCTTGTCATTGGTAATATCGGTGCGCCTTTACTGCCAGCTTGTCATTGGTAATATCGGTGTGCCTTTACTGCCAACTTATTATTGGTAATATCGGTGTGCCTTTACTGCCAGCTTGTCATTGGTAACTGCCAGCTTGTCATTGGTAATATTGGTGTGCCTTTTCTGACAGCTTGTCATTGGTAATATCTGTGTGCCTTTACTGCCAGCTTGTCATTGGTAATATATGTGTGCCTTTACTGCCAGCTGGTCATTGGTAATATCAGTGTGCCTTTACTGCAAGCTTGTCATTGGTAATATTGGTGTGCCTTTACTGACAGCTGGTCATTGGTAATATCGGTGTGCCTTTACTGCCAGCTTGTCATTGGTACTATCGGTGTGCCTTTACTGCCAGCTGTCATTGGTAGTATCGGTGTGCCTTTACTGCCAGCTTGTCATTGGTAATATCGGTGTGCCTTTACTGCCAGCTTGTCATTAGTAATATTGGTGTGCCTTTACTGCCAGCTGGTCATTGGTAATATCAGTGTGCCTTTACTGCCAGCTTGTCATTGGTAATATTGGTGTGCCTTTACTGCCAGCTGGCCATTGGTAATATCGTGTGCCTTTACTGCCAGCTTGTCATTGGTAATATCGGTGTGACTTTTTTGCCAGCTTGTCATTGGTAACTGCCAGCTTGTCATTGGTAATATCGGAGTACCTTTACTGCCAGCTTGTCATTGGTAATATCTGTGTGCCTTTACTGCCAGCTTATTACTGGTAATATTGGTGTGCCTTTACTGCCAGCTGGTCATTGGTAATATCGGTGTGCCTTTACTGCCAGCTTGTCATTGGTAATATCGGTGTGCCTTTACTGCCTGCTGGTCATTGGTAATATTGGTGTGCCTTTACTGCCAGCTTGTCATTGGTAATTTCGGTGAGCCTTTACTGCCTGCTTGTCATTGGTAATATTGGTGTGCCTTTACTGCCTGCTGGTCATTGGTAATATTGGTGTGCCTTTACTGCCATCTTGTCATTGGTAATGTCGGTGTGCCTTTACTGCCAGCTAATTATTGGTTATATCGGTGTGCCTTTACTGCCAGCTTGTCATTGGTAATATTAGTGTGCCTTTACTGCAAGCTTTTTATTGGTAATATTGGTGTGCCTTTACTGCCAGCTTGTCATTGGTAATATTGGTGTGCCTTTACTGCCAGCTTGTCATTGGTAATATCTGTGTGCCTTTACTGCCAGCTTATTATTGGTAATATTGGTGTGCCTTTACTGCCAGCTAGTCATTGGTAATATTGGTGTGCCTTTACTGCCAGCTTGTCATTGGTAATATCGGTGTGCCTTTACTGCCTGCTGGTCATTGGTAATATTGGTGTGCCTTTACTGCCAGCTTGTCATTGGTAATATTGGTGTGCCTTTACTGCCTGCTGGTCATTGGTAATATTGGTGTGCCTTTACTGCCTGCTGGTCATTGGTAATATCGGTGTGCCTTTACTGCAAACTTGTTATTGGTAATATCGGTGTGCCATTACTGCCAGCTTGTCATTGGTAATATCAGTGTGCCTTTACTGCCAGCTTGTCATTGGTAATATTGGTGTCCCATTACTGCCAGCTTGTCATTGGTAATATCTGTGTGCCTTTACTGCCGGCTTGTCATTGGTAATATCGGTGCGCCTTTACTGCAAGCTTGTCATAGGTAATATCGGTGTGCCTTTACTGCCAACTTATTATTGGTAATATCGGTGTGCCTTTACTGCCAGCTTGTCATTGGTAATATTGGTGTGCCTTTTCTGACAGCTTGTCATTGGTAATATCTGTGTGCCTTTACTGCCAGCTTGTCATTGGTAATATTGGTGTGCCTTTACTGCCAGCTGGTCATTGGTAATATCGGTGTGCCTTTACTGCCAGCTGTCATTGGTAATATTGGTGTGCCTTTACTGCCAGCTTATTATTGGTAATATCGGTGTGCCTTTACTGCCAGCTTGTCATTGGTAACTGCCAGCTTGTCATTGATAAAATCGGAGTACCTTTACTGCCAGCTTGTCATTGGTAATATTGGTGTGCTTTTTCTGACAGCTTGTCATTGGTAATATCGGTGTGCCTTTACTGCCAGCTTGTCATTGGTAATATTGGTGTGCCTTTACTGCCAGCTTGTCATTGGTAATATTGGTGTGCCTTTACTGCCAGCTTGTCATTGGTAATATTGGTGTGCCTTTACTGCCAGCTTGTCATTGGTAATATTGGTGTGCCTTTACTGCCAGCTGGCCATTGGTAATATCGGTGTGCCTTTACTGCCAGCTTGTCATTGGTAAAATCGGTGTGACTTTTTTGCCAGCTTGTCATTGGTAACTGCCAGCTTGTCATTGGTAATATCGGAGTACCTTTACTGCCAGCTTGTCATTGGTAATATCTGTGTGCCTTTTCTGACAGCTTGTCATTGGAAATATCTGTGTGCCTTTACTGCCAGCTTATTACTGGTAATATTGGTGTGCCTTTACTGCCAGCTGGTCATTGGTAATATCGGTGTGCCTTTACTGCCAGCTTGTCATTGGTAATATGGGTGTGCCTTTACTGCCTGCTGGTCATTGGTAATATTGGTGTGCCTTTACTGCCAGCTTGTCATTGGTAATTTCGGTGAGCCTTTACTGCCAGCTTGTCATTGGTAATATTGGTGTGCCTTTACTGCCTGCTGGTCATTGGTAATATTGGTGTGCCTTTACTGCCATCTTGTCTTTGGTAATGTCGGTGTGCCTTTACTGACAGCTTATTATTGGTTATATCAGTGTGCCTTTACTGCCAGCTTGTCATTGGTAATATTGGTGTGCCTTTACTGCCTGCTGGTCATTGGTAATATTGGTGTGCCTTTACTGCCAGCTTGTCATTGGTAATTTCGGTGAGCCTTTACTGCCAGCTTGTCATTGGTAATATTGGTGTGCCTTTACTGCCTGCTGGTCAATGGTAATATTGGTGTGCCTTTACTGCCATCTTGTCATTGGTAATGTCGGTGTGCCTTTACTGCCAGCTTATTATTGGTTATATCGGTGTGCCTTTACTGCCAGCTTGTCGTTGGTAATATTAGTGTGCCTTTACTGCAAGCTTTTTATTGGTAATATTGGTGTGCCTTTACTGCCAGCTTGTCATTGGTAATATTGGTGTGCCTTTACTGCCAGCTTGTCATTGGTAATACCTGTGTGCCTTTACTGCCAGCTTATTGGTTATATCGGTGTGCCTTTACTGCCAGCTTATTATTGGTAATATTGGTGTGCCTTTACTGCCAGCTTGTCAATGGTATTATCGGAGTACCTTTACTGCCAGCTTGTCATTGGTAATATCGGAGTACCTTTACTGCCAGCTTGTCATTGGTAATATCAGTGTGCCTTTTCTGACAGCTTGTCATTGGAAATATCTGTGTGCCTTTACTGCCAGCTTATTACTGGTAATATTGGTGTGCCTTTACTGCCAGCTGGTCATTGGTAATATCGGTGTGCCTTTACTGCCAGCTTGTCATTGGTAATATGGGTGTGCCTTTACTGCCTGCTGGTCATTGGTAATATTGGTGTGCCTTTACTGCCAGCTTGTCATTGGTAATTTCGGTGAGCCTTTACTGCCAGCTTGTCATTGGTAATATCTATGTGCCTTTACTGCCAGCTTGTCAGTGGTAATATTGGTGTGCCTTTTACTGCCAGTTTGTCATTGGTAATATTGGTGTGCCTTTACTGCAAGCTTGTCATTGGTAATATTGGTGTGCCGTTACTGCCAACTTATTGGTTATATCGGTGTGCCTTTAATGCCAGCTTATTATTGGTAATATTGGTGTGCCTTTACTGCCAGCTGGTCATTGGTAATATCAGTGTGCCTTTTTTGCCAGCTTGTCATTGGTTACTGCCAGCTGGTCATTGGTAATATCGGTGTGCCTTTACTGCTAGCTTGTCATTGGTAATATCGGTGTGCCTTTTTTGCCAGCTTATCATTGGTAATATCGGAGTACCTTTACTGCCAGCTTGTCATTGGTAATATCTGTGTGCCTTTACTGCCAGCCTATTATTGGTAATATTGGTGTGCCTTTACTGCCAGCTGGTCATTGGTAATATCGAGCTGCCTTTACTGCCAGCTTGTCATTGGTAATATCGGTGTGCCTTTACTGCCAGCTTATTATTGGTAATATTGGTGTGCCTTCACTGCCAGCTGGTCATTGGTAATATCGAGCTGCCTTTACTGCCAGCTTGTCATAGGTAATATCGGTGTGCCTTTACTGCCAGCTTGTCATTGGTAATATTGGTGTGCCTTTACTGCCTGCTGGTCATTGGTAATATTGGTGTGCCTTTACTGCCATCTTGTCATTGGTAATGTCCGTGTGCCTTTACTGGAAGCTTTTTATTGGTAATATTGGTGTGCCTTTACTGCAAGCTTCTCATTGGGAATGTCGGTGCGCCTTTACTGCCAGCTTGTCATTGGTAATATTGGTGTGCCTTTACTACCAGCTTATTGGTTTTATCGGTGTGCCTTTACTGCCAGCTTATTATTGGTAATATTGGTGTGCCTTTACTGCCAGCTTGTCAATGGTAATATCGGAGTACCTTTACTGCCAGCTTGTCATTGGTAATATCTGTGTGCCTTTACTGCCAGCTTGTCATTGGTAATGTCGGTGTGCCTTTACTGCCAGCTTATTATTGGTTATATCGGTGTGCCTTTACTGCCAGCTTGTCATTGGTAATATTAGTGTGCCTTTACTGCCAGCTTATTATTGGTAATATTGGTGTGCCTTTACTGCCAGCTTGTCAATGGTATTATCGGAGTACCTTTACTGCCAGCTTGTCATTGGTAATATCTGTGTGCCTTTACTGCCAGCTTATCATTGGTAATATCTGTGTGCCTTTTCTGACAGCTTGTCATTGGTAATATTGGTGTGCTTTTACTGCCAGCTTGTCATTGATAATATCAGTGTGCCTTTACTGCCAGCTTGTCATTGGTAATATCTATGTGCCTTTACTGCCAGCTTGTCATTGGTAATATTGGTGTGCCTTTTACTGCCAGTTTGTCATTGGTAATATTGGTGTGCCTTTACTGCAAGCTTGTCATTGGTAATATTGGTGTGCCGTTACTGCCAACTTATTGGTTATATCGGTGAGCCTTTAATGCCAGCTTATTATTGGTAATATTGGTGTGCCTTTACTGCCAGCTGGTCATTGGTAATATCAGTGTGCCTTTTTTGCCAGCTTGTCATTGGTTACTGCCAGCTGGTCATTGGTAATATCGGTGTGCCTTTACTGCCAGCTTGTCATTGGTAACTGCCAGCTTGTCATTGATAAAATCGGAGTACCTTTACTGCCAGCTTGTCATTGGTAATATTGGTGTGCCTTTTCTGACAGCTTGTCATTGGTAATATCGGTGTGTCTTTACTGCCAGCTTGTCATTGGTAATTCTGGTGTGCCTTTACTGCCAGCTTGTCATTGGTAATATTGGTGTGCCTTTACTGCCAGCTTGTCATTGGTAATATTGGTGTGCCTTTACTGCCAGCTTGTCATTGGTAATATTGGTGTGCCTTTACTGCCAGCTGGCCATTGGTAATATCGGTGTGCCTTTACTGCCAGCTTGTCATTGGTAATATCGGTGTGACTTTTTTGCCAGCTTGTCATTGGTAACTGCCAGCTTGTCATTGGTAATCTCGTAGTACCTTTACTGCCAGCTTGTCATTGGTAATATCTGTGTGCCTTTTCTGACAGCTTGTCATTGGAAATATCTGTGTGCCTTTACTGCCAGCTTATTACTGGTAATATTGGTGTGCCTTTACTGCCAGCTGGTCATTGGTAATATCGGTGTGCCTTTACTGCCAGCTTGTCATTGGTAATATCGGTGTGCCTTTACTGCCTGCTGGTCATTGGTAATATTGGTGTGCCTTTACTGCCAGCTTGTCATTGGTAATTTCGGTGAGCCTTTACTGCCAGCTTGTCATTGGTAATATTGGTGTGCCTTTACTGCCTGCTGGTCATTGGTAATATTGGTGTGCCTTTACTGCCATCTTGTCTTTGGTAATGTCGGTGTGCCTTTACTGACAGCTTATTATTGGTTATATCGGTGTGCCTTTACTGCCAGCTTGTCATTGGTAATATTGGTGTGCCTTTACTGCCTGCTGGTCATTGGTAATATTGGTGTGCCTTTACTGCCAGCTTGTCATTGGTAATTTCGGTGAGCCTTTACTGCCAGCTTGTCATTGGTAATATTGGTGTGCCTTTACTGCCATCTTGTCATTGGTAATGTCGGTGTGCCTTTACTGCCAGCTTATTATTGGTTATATCGGTGTGCCTTTACTGCCAGCTTGTCATTGGTAATATTAGTGTGCCTTTACTGCAAGCTTTTTATTGGTAATATTGGTGTGCCTTTACTGCCAGCTTGTCATTGGTAATATTGGTGTGCCTTTACTGCCAGCTTGTCATTGGTAATACCTGTGTGCCTTTACTGCCAGCTTATTGGTTATATCGGTGTGCCTTTACTGCCAGCTTATTATTGGTAATATTGGTGTGCCTTTACTGCCAGCTTGTCAATGGTATTATCGGAGTACCTTTACTGCCAGCTTGTCATTGGTAATATCTGTGTGCCTTTACTGCCAGCTTATCATTGGTAATATCTGTGTGCCTTTTCTGACAGCTTGTCATTGGTAATATTGGTGTGCCTTTACTGCCAGCTTGTCATTGATAATATCAGTGTGCCTTTACTGCCAGCTTGTCATTGGTAATATCTATGTGCCTTTACTGCCAGCTTGTCATTGGTAATATTGGTGTGCCTTTTACTGCCAGTTTGTCATTGGTAATATTGGTGTGCCTTTACTGCAAGCTTGTCATTGGTAATATTGGTGTGCTGTTACTGCCAACTTATTGGTTATATCGGTGTGCCTTTAATGCCAGCTTATTATTGGTAATATTGGTGTGCCTTTACTGCCAGCTGGTCATTGGTAATATCAGTGTGCCTTTTTTGCCAGCTTGTCATTGGTTACTGCCAGTTGGTCATTGGTAATTAGTGTTGGGCGAACATCTAGATGTTCGGGTTCGGGCCGAACAGGCCGAACATGGCCGCGATGTTCGGGTGTTCGACCCGAACTCCGAACATAATGGAAGTCAATGGGGACCCGAACTTTTGTGGTTTATAAAGCCTCCTTACATGCTACATACCCCAAATTTACAGGGTATTTGCACCTTGGGAGTGGGTACAAGAGGAAAAAAAAATTAGCAAAAAGAGCTTATAGTTTTTGAGAAAATCGATTTTAAAGTTTCAAAGGGAAAACTGTCTTTTAAATGCGGGAAATGTCTGTTTTCTTTGCACAGGTAACATGTTTTTTGTCGACATGCAGTCATAAATGTAATACATATAAGAGGTTCCAGGAAAAGGGACCGGTAACGCTAACCCAGCAGCAGCACACGTGATGGAACAGGAGGAGGCGCAGGAGGAGAAGGCCACGCTTTGTGAGACACAACAACCCAGGCCTTGCATGAGGGCAAGAAGCGTGCGGATAGCATGCTTTGTACCGCCATGCAGTCATAAATGTAATAAAGATAAGTGGTTCAATAAACAGGGACCACGCGGTAACGCTAACCCAGCAGCAGCAGACGTGATGGAACAGGAGCAGGCGCAGGAGGAGAAGGCTACGCTTTGTGAGACACAACAACCCAGGCCTTGCATTAGGGCAAGAAGCGTGCGGATAGCATGCTTTGTACCGCCATGCAGTCATAAATGTAATAAAGATAAGTGATTCAATAAACAGGGACCACGCGGCAACGCTAACCCAGCATCAGCAGACGTGATGGAACAGGAGCAGGCGCAGGAGGAGAAGGCCACGCTTTGTGAGACACAACAACCCAGGCCTTGCATGAGGGCAAGAAGCGTGCGGATAGCATGCTTTGTACCGCCATGCAGTCATAAATGTAATAAAGATAAGTGGTTCAATAAACAGGGACCACGCGGCAACGCTAACCCAGCAGCAGCAGACGTGATGGAACAGGAGCAGGCGCAGGAGGAGAAGGCCACGCTTTGTGAGACACAACAACCCAGGCCTTGCATGAGGGCAAGAAGCGTGCGGATAGCATGCTTTGTACCGCCATGCAGTCATAAATGTAATAAAGTTAAGTGGTTCAATAAACAGGGACCACGCGGCAACGCTAACCCAGCAGCAGCAGACGTGATGGAACAGGAGCAGGCGCAGGAGGAGAAGGCCACGGTTTTTGAGACACAACAACCTAGGCCTTGCATGAGGACAAAAAGCGTGCGGATATAGCAGTAATGCTTTTTGCCGCCATGCAGTCATAAATGTAATACAGATGAGAGGTTCAATAAACAGGGACCGGAAATGCTACACCATCCCAGATGTTCATTGGTCATGTTACTTGGTTGGGGTCCTGGAGTGTTGCGTAGTCATTTCCAATCCAGGATTGATTCATTTTAATTTGAGTCAGACGGTCTGCATTTTCTGTGGAGAGGCGGATACGCCGATCTGTGATGATGCCTCCGGCAGCACTGAAACAACGTTCCGACATAACGCTGGCTGCCGGGCAAGCCAGCACCTCTATTGCGTACATTGCCAGTTCGTGCCAGGTGTCTAGCTTCGATACCCAATAGTTGAAGGGTGCAGATGGATTGTTCGACACAGCTACGTCATCTGACATGTAGTCCTTGACCATCTTCTCCAGGCGATCGGTGTTGGAGGTGGATCTGCACGCTTGCTGTTTAGTGGGCTGCTGCTGCATGGGTGTCAGAAAATGTTCCCACTCCAAGGACACTGCCGATACCGTTCCCTTTTGGGCACTAGCTGCGGCTTGCGTTGTTTGCTGCCCTCCTGGTCGTCCTGGGTTTGCGGAAGTCAGTCTGTCTGCGTACAACTGGCTAGAGGAGGGGGAGGATGTCAATCTCCTCTCTAAAGTCTCCACAAGGGCCTGCTGGTATTCTTCCATTTTGACCTGTCTGACTCTTTCTTCAAGCAGTTTTGGAACATTGTGTTTGTACCGTGGATCCAGAAGGGTATAAACCCAGTAATTGGTGTTGTCCAGAATGCGCACAATGCGTGGGTCACGTTCAATGCAGTCTAGCATGAATTGAGCCATGTGTGCCAGAGTCCTACCAGAATCCTCATCATCCTCTTGTGAGCGTTGTGATAGTTGTTGTGATGCATCATAGTCGTCACCTTCCTCCTGGTCTGCTTCTGCTGACCATTCGCGTTGAATTGTGGAAGTCCAACGTGCACCGCTCTGGCCCTCGTCAGTGCTGGCATGAAATTCCTACTCCAACTCCAGCTGTTCCTCCTCCTCTTCTTCGTCATAGCTGCTGGGGCCAGCGTTCCCTGAGGCGGATGGCCTGATGTTGGTACCATCACGCTGATCGTTTTCTCCTTCAGATTCCCCCAGTTGCATCATGACAGCTGTTTCCTTGATTTTCAACATTGACCTCTTCAGTAAACACAGCAGTGGTATGGTAATGCTGACTGAAGAGTTGTCACTGCTCACAAGCAACGTGGATTGCTCAAAATTTTGGAGGACTTGGCAGAGGTCCAACATGTTGGCCCAATCGGATCCACAGAAGCTTGGCAGCTGTCCGGATGCGCCTCGGTACTGCGCCGTCATGTACTGGACCACTGCACTCTTCTGCTCACAAAAGCGTGCTAGCATGTGCAGCGTAGAATTCCAGCGCGTAGGGACATCACACAGCAAGCGATGGTGGGGGAGATTGAAGCGCTCCTGCATCTTGGCGAGTGCCCCCGAAGCAGTACTGGAATTTCTACAATGTTTGGCCACTCGACGCACCTTCAACAGAAGATCGGCCACGCCTGGGTATGTCCTCAGGAACCGCTGAACTACTAGGTTCATCACGTGCGCCAGGCAAGGGATGTGTGTCAGCTTAGCCAACCTTAAAGCGCGAATGAGATTACTCCCATTATCACACACAACCATGCCCGGTTTCAAGTCCAGCGGTGCCAGCCACAAATCCGTCTGTTCCTTTATTCCCTTCCAAATTTCCTCCCCTGTGTGCTGCTTATCCCCAAGGCAGATCAGCTTCAGCAACGCTTGCTGACGCATGCCAACAGCTGTGCTGCACTGCTTCCACGATCCTACTGCTGCTGGGTTAGCATTTCCGGATGAGGTACAGCTTTGAGATGCGTTGGAGGAGAAGGAGTCAGAGAGGTAGGTGCTGCTGTTGTTATCCAGTGGGAGGGACGGCGGTGCAGCTGTTTGCGGCGTGGGCAACACCCGCGCCGTAGCAGGTGAGGAATCGCTGCCAGGCTCCACAAGGTTCACCCAGTGCGCGGTAAGGGAGATGTATCGACCCTGGCCGAACGCACTCGTCCAAGTGTCAGTGGTGAGGTGAACCTTGCAGGCAACGGCATTCTTCAAGCTTCGGGTTATTTTGCTGACCACGTGCTCATGCAACTCAGGCACTGCAGAGCGCGCAAAGTGGTAGCGGCTGGGAACCACGTAACGTGGGATGGCCACTGACATCATGCCCTTGAAGCTGTTTGTCTCCACCACTCGATATGGCAGCATTTCGCAGGCCAGAAGCTTGGCTATGCTGGCTGTTACTGCCACGGCCCGGGGGTCATTTGCTGGCAATTTCCTCTTGCGCTCAAACATCTCCGACACAGACAACTGAACCGTAGCGCTGCACACGGAAGGGCTGTTGGTTGTTGTGTTTGATGAACACTGGGAGACCTCAAGAGCACTACTCCGGAAAGTGACAGTGTCAGCGTCGTCTGATGTTTGTGAATGTTGTGAACCACGCAATGGCTGGGCTACTGCTGCTGCTGAGGCGGGTCTGGTGGTGAGTCTGGTGAACCCAAGGGAGGCAGTGTTGCTGGTACCCTGTCCTGCCGCGTTTGCCCACAGAGTGGGATGTTTGGATAGCATGTGGCAGCTCATGCTGGTGGTGGAGAGGTTGTTAATACTTTTCCCCCTGCTCAGGCGAGTCTTGCACACCTTGCAAATCGCCATGGTAACATCCTCAGTGCAGTCTTCAAAGAAAGCCCAGACTTTGGAGCACCTGCCTCCTTGCTGGCGATTTCTGTTTCCTCCTCTTTTGCCTCTCACTCTAACTTCCACGCTTGTGGTGCCTGAAATTGCGCGCCGCCTACCTTGTGGCACAAGGCGAACTCGTGCAGCAGTGGGTTCTTCAACAGGCTCATCTGTGCTGCTGCTACGACGGCGATGTTCTCGTTCACAAATAAAATCTGGGTCTCTGTCCACATTGTCCATACCCTCCTCTTCCATCTCCTCAAACTCGTCATATGTCATTGTGGGGGGCCGCCGCCGTGGAGTAGAGCTCCCCAGAACAACCTCTGCGCAGCTCACTCCAACGTCGTCTTCCAGATCTTGTCGGCCGACCTCCTGCAATTGCAACCCCTCCTGCCCAACTTGCTCTGGGATTTGGGTTTCCGAGTCCTCCTCGGACTCGCCTTGTATTTCAGTGCGCGGTGCATTTCCCACAGTTAATGGTTGTGAATCCGGGCACAACATTTCTGGCTGTTCCTCCATTGACCTTTCATAGGTGGAAGTTTGTTGGGCTGGGAATAGCTCCTGCGAATACCCCATTGTGTCCTGAGGTAATTCATAGGACTGGTTATCTGGCAGTTGTGTGCGTGGTGTCGCTGCCGGTTGTGTCAGCTTTGTGCCCACTGGCTCCTTGTAACTGGCTGAGGACTCGGACCTCGTGCGTGATGTGCTGGTGCTGCTTAACCCACTGCTGGACGCTTGAGAGGTCATCCAAGTAATTATCTGGTCCTGTTCTTTTGGATTTGTGAGGGTTGTTGTCCTGGACAACATGGGCGGTATTGAGTGGGTTTTCTTGGGTGCTCCCCTGTGGCCTGTACGTGAACCGTCAGGGGAAACACCTCTTCCCTTGCCCCTTCCTCTTTCACCGGATTTCTTCCTCATTTCACTTATCCTTACAGTACACGCTGACTGGCAGCAGTACAGTGGCAGTACAGAAATGCTATACAGTACCACTATTCCCAGCAGCGACACAGAGCACAATGCTATACAGTGGCGGGTGAGCGGTGTACTACTGTTCCCAGGCCCAGCAGACACAGAGTGGAAGTAAACACAATGCTATATAGTCTGGCTGAGCGGTGTACACAGAGTGGCAGTACACACGCTATATAGTCTGGCTAAGCCGTGTACACAGAGTGTCAGAAAACACAATGCTATATATAGCGTGGCTGAGCGAGGTGCACAGTGGCAGTACACACAATGCTATATTAGTCAGGCTAAGCCGTGTACACAGAGTGTCAGTAAACAATGGTATATAGTCTGGCTGAGCGGTGTACACAGAGTGTCAGTAAACAACGGTATATAGTCTGGCTGAGCGGTGTACATAGAGTGGCAGTAAACACAATGCTATATATAGCGTGGCTGAGCGAGGTGCACAGTGGCAGTACACACAATGCTATATAGTCAGGCTAAGCCGTGTACACAGAGTGTCAGAAAACACAATGCTATATATAGCGTGGCTGAGCGAGGTGCACAGTGGCAGTACACACAATGCTTTATAGTCAGGCTGAGCCGTGTACACAGAGTGTCAGTAAACAATGGTATATAGTCTGGCTGAGCGGCGTACACAGAGTGTCAGTAGTGGTGCTCAGCAGAGCTCGAATATTCGAGTAGCTCGAATATTCGAGCTCTTTTTCAGCTATTCGAGCTCGGTATTCGAGCTCCGAATAGCTGTAGCTATTCGAATGGGCTATTCGAGAACACTCGAATAGCCCATTCACTATTCGAGCTATTCGAGCAAACCGGCGCTATTCGAGCTCGGTACCGAGCTCGAATAGCGTCATAGCCCAGATTGATGTGCTTAGAGCCAATCAGAGGGCTCCCAGGCCCTCTGACGGCAGCCAATCACAGAGGGGGACCCTGGCCAGCCCCTACCCTATAAATAGCGGCCGCCATGTTCGGGTTTTCCATGCTTGCCTGAGACTTGTACAGAGAGAGATCTGCTCCTTTGTGCTTTGGCTTAGCAAGTGCTCTATTGTGTTCATTTACCTAGCGTTTTTGCTCACCTACACCTGCCATATACACCTGTATTGTTGTTATTTAGATAGACATTGTATTTTAGTTAGTAGCTTGTGTGTTACATTAGAGACAGGCAGCTGCTGCAAGCTTACAGGTTTAGGCCTCAGGGGGGCCTTGCCTCTGTGGGCAGCTGTCCTCTGTTTATTTCTCTCATCATCTATACCAGTATTTCTGCTGTCCTTTACTAATAGTATTGTAGTTATACTGTACTAGGAGTAGGACACTCACTGACTGTCACTGTTTATAGGCTACTAGCTAGCTCCTGCGTGTGTGCACTCACTCACTGTCTGTGTGTACACACACTCTATTTCCTTCTGATTACTGATTGATTATTGTTAGTTGTACTTACTTACTACTTACTCTTACTGTACCCGTAGGGACACTCACTGTCACTGTTCATATAGGCTACTAGCTCCTGCGTGTGCGCACTCACTGTCTGAGTGTACACACACAACACACACTCTATTTCCTTCTGATCGCTGATTGATTATTGTAATTAGTTAGTTCTACTTACTGTTACTACTTACTCTTACTGTACTAGGAGTCTAGGACACTCAGTCACTGTGTTCATAGGCTACTAGCTCCTGCGTGCGTGCACTCACTGTCTGAGTGTACACACACCCACACTCCATTTCCTTCTGATCGCTGATTGATTATTGTTATTAGTTAGTTCTACTTACTGTTACTACTTACTTACTCTTACTGTACTAGGAGTCTAGGACACTCAGTCACTGTGTCCATAGGCTACTAGCTCCTGCGTGCGTGCACTCACTGTCTGAGTGTACACACACCACCCACACTCCATTTCCTTCTGATCGCTGATTGATTATTGTTATTAGTTAGTTCTACTACTTACTGTTACTACTTACTGTACTAGGAGTCTAGGACACTCAGTCACTGTGTCCATAGGCTACTAGCTCCTGCGTGCGTGCACTCACTGTCTGAGTGTACACACACCACCCACACTCCATTTCCTTCTGATCGCTGATTGATTATTGTTATTAGTTAGTTCTACTACTTACTGTTACTACTTACTTACTCTTACTGTACTAGGAGTCTAGGACACCCAGTCACTGTGTCCATAGGCTACTAGCTCCTGCGTGCGTGCACTCACTGTCTGAGTGTACACACACCACCCACACTCCATTTCCTTCTGATCGCTGATTGATTATTGTTATTAGTTAGTTCTACTTACTGTTACTACTTACTTACTCTTACTGTACTAGGAGTCTAGGACACTCAGTCACTGTGTCCATAGGCTACTAGCTCCTGCGTGCGTGCACTCACTGTCTGAGTGTACACACACCACCCACACTCCATTTCCTTCTGATCGCTGATTGATTATTGTTATTAGTTAGTTCTACTACTTACTGTTACTACTTACTGTACTAGGAGTCTAGGACACTCAGTCACTGTGTCCATAGGCTACTAGCTCCTGCGTGCGTGCACTCACTGTCTGAGTGTACACACACCACCCACACTCCATTTCCTTCTGATCGCTGATTGATTATTGTTATTAGTTAGTTCTACTACTTACTGTTACTACTTACTTACTCTTACTGTACTAGGAGTCTAGGACACCCAGTCACTGTGTCCATAGGCTACTAGCTCCTGCGTGCGTGCACTCACTGTCTGAGTGTACACACACCACCCACACTCCATTTCCTTCTGATCGCTGATTGATTATTGTTATTAGTTAGTTCTACTTACTGTTACTACTTACTTACTCTTACCGTACTAGGAGTCTAGGACACTCAGTCACTGTGTCCATAGGCTACTAGCTCCTGCGTGCGTGCACTCACTGTCTGAGTGTACACACACCACCCACACTCCATTTCCTTCTGATCGCTGATTGATTATTGTTATTAGTTAGTTCTACTACTTACTGTTACTACTTACTGTACTAGGAGTCTAGGACACTCAGTCACTGTGTCCATAGGCTACTAGCTCCTGCGTGCGTGCACTCACTGTCTGAGTGTACACACACCACCCACACTCCATTTCCTTCTGATCGCTGATTGATTATTGTTATTAGTTAGTTCTACTACTTACTGTTACTACTTACTTACTCTTACTGTACTAGGAGTCTAGGACACCCAGTCACTGTGTCCATAGGCTACTAGCTCCTGCGTGCGTGCACTCACTGTCTGAGTGTACACACACCACCCACACTCCATTTCCTTCTGATCGCTGATTGATTATTGTTATTAGTTAGTTCTACTTACTGTTACTACTTACTTACTCTTACTGTACTAGGAGTCTAGGACACTCAGTCACTGTGTCCATAGGCTACTAGCTCCTGCGTGCGTGCACTCACTGTCTGAGTGTACACACACACCACCCACACTCCATTTCCTTCTGATCGCTGATTGATTATTGTTATTAGTTAGTTCTACTTACTGTTACTACTTACTTACTCTTACCGTACTAGGAGTCTAGGACACTCAGTCACTGTGTCCATAGGCTACTAGCTCCTGCGTGCGTGCACTCACTGTCTGAGTGTACACACACTAAATTTACTTGTGATTACTACTACTGATTATTGTAACTGCTAGTTGTACTTCCTGACTGTTAATACTTACTTACTGTACTAGGGGACACTCACTCAGTCACCTCACCAACCAACCCACTCCATTAAAGTACCCCACTTTTCACCCGCCCTTTTACAAAACTTTTGTCTATACGCCCAAAACATTGAAGATGTCTGGAAGTGGCAGCCAGCGCGGTTTGGGCAAGGGGAAGGGCAGCAAGGGAATCAGGAAGAGAGGGAGCAGCATTGTGGCAAGCCGCGGCCGCGGGCGCGCCACCATGCACAGTTCCGCAGCAGCAGCAGCAGCGTCAGTGGCTAACATTCCTCCCATAGCCACTGGCCGTGGACGCCTTGGGCGCCGCCCAGGAGGAGCATCTGCAACTCACGCTGCAGAGACACAGCAGCAGCAGCGTGTAGCACCTGCTCCCATTTTCCTCCAGCCGGGTCGGAAACGTCCCATTGAGGAAAAGGATGCAGACACTGTGGTGCAACTCATGACGGAGGATGAGCAGCCCGCCATCAGCTCTGCATCCGAGGCCTCCACCCTCACCACCACCACCACCACCACCCCTGTTCGCAGCAGCCGCCCAGCAGGGTCTGGGGAGGAGGCCAGTTCACCGTCAGTCGCCGACCTCTCATTCAGCACTCTTTTGACCCCAGGCATGATGAGTCAATTGAATGCTGTTGTTGGCGATTTGGAGGAGGAGATGCTGATGGGCACTTTGGGGGAGGAGGGATTGGACAGCAAGACTGTGGCGACAGTCAAGCGTCCCATCCATGCATCAGCAGAGGAGTTTGGGGGGTCATCATCAGAGCAGGACATGTTTCAGGAGGGGCATGATGATGATGACCCGGTGACAGACAGAGACTGGGTGCCAACACATCCAGAGGATGTCGTCCTCAGCAGCTCTGAGGAGGAGGAGGAGGATGCGGTTGTGGGCCTTGCAAGGAGGCGCATCATTGCAAGCATTGGCAGCGTCCCACAGCCTGCTGGTGTCTCAGGCTCAGCAGCAGCAGCAGCAGCATCAGCCAGTACCACCACCAGCCGCACCCAAGACCCCCCCCCCCCCCCCAACCACCACAGGGAAACAGGCAGCAGCGCTTCCATGCCGTAGGGGGATGTTTTTGTCACCAATCTGGCGGTTTTTCACCATGCCCACAGTGTACAGCAAGTACGCCACTTGCAACCACTGTCAGCGGAAGTTGAGCAGAGGTGCAGACCCCTTGAAGTTCAGCACCAGCTCGCTGATCAACCACCTTTCTGCGAAACACTTCCACCAGCATGAGGAGTTCCAGAGGCTGAAGGCATCTGGTGCTGGCAGTGGCACCAATCCCATCACTGCACAGCCTTCAGCAGCAGCAGCAGCAACAGCAGCCACCCGCCCTCCTGCTCCTCCAGCAGCACCAGCAGGAGTGCGGAAACGCCCTGCTCCTCCCCCCTCTGCAACTCCTGCCGCCGACACTGAGGCCTGTTCTGGCAGCCAGTCCTCAGTGGCCTCCTCTGCTCCGTCTGCTGATTCCCGTGCCAGCAAAAAGGCACGCCAGAGCCTTTTGAGCGAGTCCTTCCAGGGGGTGGTTAGGGCTCTGCCTCCCAGCAGCCGTCGCGTGCGGCAGCTGAACGGCTTGCTGGCACGGGCCATGTGCTCCCAACTCCTGCCGTACACGCTCGTGCAGGAGGGGAGCGACATGCGGGCGCTGCTTGCTTGTGCAGCCCCAGACTGGCAGCTCCCCAGCAGACACTTCTTCGCCCGCAAGGCCATTCCTGCACTGCACCGCTTTGTGATGGCCAATGTGGAGCGAGGGCTGGAGCACGCGGTTGGTGAAAGGGTCCACGTCACCATGGACTCCTGGAGCAGCCGCTTCGGGACAGGCCGCTACCTGTCCTTCACTGTCCACTGGGTCAGCTTGGTGGAAGGGGGTGAGGATGGGAGAGCAGCAGCGGGCACAGCAGCAGCAGCAACACAGTGGGTGGTGCCACCCCGCAGGGTCAGGGGAACTGCAGCGGGTTCCTCCGATCCTCTGCCATCCTCCGCCACACCTGGCCAAACCCCCCGCCTCAGCAGCAGTGTGAAGGCCCGCCACTGCCAAGCGCTGCTGCACTTGGTCAGCCTTGGCAAGACCAAGCTGACGGCAGCCCACGTGTTGGCCAAACTCCAGGAGCAGGAGCGGATTTGGCTGACCCCCAGAGGCCTCAGAGTCGGAGAGGTGGTGTCCGACAATGGGGCCAATCTGGTTGCTGCCATAGACAGGGGAAACCTGACCCACATCCCCTGTCTTGCCCACGTGCTGAACCTGGTGGTGCAGAAGTTCCTGCGCACCTACCAGGGGATGGACGAGCTGCTGGAAACGGCAAGGAACGTTGTGCGTCACTTCCGGCGCTCGGCTGCAGCCTGTGCGAGCCTGGAAGACGTGCAAAAGGAGCTGGATCTGCCACGCCATCGGCTGATCATTGACGTTCCGACTCGCTGGAACTCCACCCTGGCGATGTTGGAGCGTCTGGTTGAACAGAAGCACGCTGTCAACCACTACCTTGCCCTGGCCACTGTTTCCGCAGCTCAGAGAAGGGACAAGACCAGCAACATCCCGTCCATCGTCCCCGATGATGACTGGAGGCACATGCAGCAGGTGTGCTTAGTGCTGGCTCCCTTCCTGCAGGCCACAAACATGGTGAGCAGGGACCATGCTATGGTCTGCGAGTGGGTGCCCCTGGTTTCTCTGCTGAACAGGGCACTCGATGCTTTGCTGGCACAGGGAGCGGCAGCCTTGGACCAGCAGGAGCGGCAAGCAGCTGCACAGTCCACCTCTGAGGGGGAGGAGGAGGAGGACTTGGTGGAGGTCCCTGACCTGGCTGCTGATGAGGGGGATCAGCGCAGTGCAGCTGAGTTGGTGCGGGGGTGGAGAGAGGATGAGGCAGCAGAGGAGGAGGATGAGGAGGACAGCACTGACGTCGATGTGCCAGCAGACGTGGCCCGCCTCTTCCCAATGGCAGCGCACATGCTGACGTGCCTGCGCAGGGACCCCAGGGTGATCCAGATGAAGCAGAGGGAGGACATCTGGATCAGCATGATGTTGGACCCACGCCTCAAGGGGAAGTTGAGCCAGTTCCTGCCGCCTGCAGGAGGAGACCCAGCGCAACAAATAAGGAGCTTGCAGCAGGCCCTTGTTGAGCGCTTGGAGGAAGCCTTCCCCCAGCCTTCCACCCCCACTGTCCAGCAGCCAGCACAGAGGCAGCAGCAGGTGCCTGCATCCAGCAGCAGCAAGCGCCCCACAGACCTGCTGTCTCTCAGCCACGAGCTCTACAGGACTGTAGAGGCTCCGGCAGCAGTGACTAGAGAGGAGATGCATGCAGCAGCATCCTCCTCCGGTCACAGCCAGCGCCTGACCCGCATGGTGGCTGACTACATGGGGTCCTACAGCGGGCTTGACAGCGATGCCCCTGTTGATCCCATGGAGTATTGGGTCAAGCGCATGGAGATCTGGAGCGAGCTGGCGCAGTACGCCCTGGAAGTGCTGTCCTGCCCCCCTTCCAGCGTGCTGTCCGAGCGCTGCTTCAGTGCAGCTGGTGGCGTGGTCACCGAGAAACGCTCACGTCTGTCTCACAAGTCTGTGGACAGACTGACGTTTCTCAAGATGAACCAGGCGTGGGTGGAAGGCGAGTTCCTGGCCCCTGTTGTCGGCGAGAGGGGGACATGAACTGGCTGCCGGAACTTAGTACCATCGTTAATGTGCCTTACCACCCTTTACCACCTCCTGGCTCCTGCTCACTAAGCCAGCCTGGTTCACTTTGACTATTACGTCGCCTGCAGCCACACATTTCACACCTACAGTGGGCTGCTGCTGTGTACTGCCCTTCTGCTGTCTGTCTGTGTTTCCCACTGCCAGGGTACACAGAATTACCGTCTGCTGCCACTCTGCCACCAGCTATTACGTCACAACAATAGCTGCTCACACTGCTCCTCCATTCCTCCTGCTGCTGCTGTCTGTCTGTGTTTCCCACTGCCAGGGTACACAGAATTACCTTCTGCTGCCACTCTGCCACCAGCTATTACGTCAAAACAATAGCTATATTGGTTGTAAAACCAAAACCAAAAAAAACCAATAAAAAAAAAAAAAGGTTTAATTTTTCTGAGGTGCCCGGGTTGAAAACTGTGTTGTCCCAGTTGTGTATTGGACACAATGTGGGCTGCACGACCGCTGTCTGGGACCTCCTGTTGTGTTTATTTACAGCCCTGGTATCACCGCTAGGTACCAGGGCTATTATGTCACGCTGCCTACCTGCTGCCACACTCACACTGCTCCTCCATTCCTCCTGCTGCTGCTGTCTGTCTGTGTTTCCCACTGCCAGGGTACACAGAATTACCGTCTGCTGCCACTCTGCCACCAGCTATTACGTCACAACAATAGCTGCTCACACTGCTCCTCCATTCCTCCTGCTGCTGCTGTCTGTCTGTGTTTCCCACTGCCAGGGTACACAGAATTACCTTCTGCTGCCACTCTGCCACCAGCTATTACGTCAAAACAATAGCTATATTGGTTGTAAAACCAAAACCAAAAAAAACCAATAAAAAAAAAAAAAGGTTTAATTTTTCTGAGGTGCCCGGGTTGAAAACTGTGTTGTCCCAGTTGTGTATTGGACACAATGTGGGCTGCACGACCGCTGTCTGGGACCTCCTGTTGTGTTTATTTACAGCCCTGGTATCACCGCTAGGTACCAGGGCTATTATGTCACGCTGCCTACCTGCTGCCACACTCACACTGCTCCTCCATTCCTCCTGCTGCTGCTGTCTGTCTGTGTTTCCCACTGCCAGGGTACACAGAATTACCGTCTGCTGCCACTCTGCCACCAGCTATTACGTCACAACAATAGCTGCTCACACTGCTCCTCCATTCCTCCTGCTGCTGCTGTCTGTCTGTGTTTCCCACTGCCAGGGTACACAGAATTACCTTCTGCTGCCACTCTGCCACCAGCTATTACGTCAAAACAATAGCTATATTGGTTGTAAAACCAAAACCAAAAAAAACCAATAAAAAAAAAAAAAGGTTTAATTTTTCTGAGGTGCCCGGGTTGAAAACTGTGTTGTCCCAGTTGTGTATTGGACACAATGTGGGCTGCACGACCGCTGTCTGGGACCTCCTGTTGTGTTTATTTACAGCCCTGGTATCACCGCTAGGTACCAGGGCTATTATGTCACGCTGCCTACCTGCTGCCACACTCACACTGCTCCTCCATTCCTCCTGCTGCTGCTGTCTGTCTGTGTTTCCCACTGCCAGGGTACACAGAATTACCGTCTGCTGCCACTCTGCCACCAGCTATTACGTCACAACAATAGCTGCTCACACTGCTCCTCCATTCCTCCTGCTGCTGCTGTCTGTCTGTGTTTCCCACTGCCAGGGTACACAGAATTACCTTCTGCTGCCACTCTGCCACCAGCTATTACGTCAAAACAATAGCTATATTGGTTGTAAAACCAAAACCAAAAAAAACCAATAAAAAAAAAAAAAGGTTTAATTTTTCTGAGGTGCCCGGGTTGAAAACTGTGTTGTCCCAGTTGTGTATTGGACACAATGTGGGCTGCACGACCGCTGTCTGGGACCTCCTGTTGTGTTTATTTACAGCCCTGGTATCACCGCTAGGTACCAGGGCTATTATGTCACGCTGCCTACCTGCTGCCACACTCACACTGCTCCTCCATTCCTCCTGCTGCTGCTGTCTGTCTGTGTTTCCCACTGCCAGGGTACACAGAATTACCGTCTGCTGCCACTCTGCCACCAGCTATTACGTCACAACAATAGCTGCTCACACTGCTCCTCCATTCCTCCTGCTGCTGCTGTCTGTCTGTGTTTCCCACTGCCAGGGTACACAGAATTACCTTCTGCTGCCACTCTGCCACCAGCTATTACGTCAAAACAATAGCTATATTGGTTGTAAAACCAAAACCAAAAAAAACCAATAAAAAAAAAAAAAGGTTTAATTTTTCTGAGGTGCCCGGGTTGAAAACTGTGTTGTCCCAGTTGTGTATTGGACACAATGTGGGCTGCACGACCGCTGTCTGGGACCTCCTGTTGTGTTTATTTACAGCCCTGGTATCACCGCTAGGTACCAGGGCTATTATGTCACGGCGAGCTGCCTGCCTCATTGACTGCCTGCTGCCACACACTCATCCTCCTCCTCCTGCTGCTGAATTTACCTCCTGCTGTCTTTGTGTTTCCACTGCCAGGGAGCACATACAATGGCGCTTCCAACATGCGTGCGCCCACCAGCTATTTGTTACGCTCAAAAATAGCTGCATTTCTTTAAAAAAAAATTTGAAAAGAGAAATACGTGAAGAAGAAGAAGAAGACGATATTGAAAAAGAAGGAGAAGGAGAAGATGAAGAAGAAGATGAAGAAGAAGATGAAGAAGAAGAAGATGAAGATGAAGAAGATGAAGATGAAGAAGAAGAAGAAGATGAAGAAGAAGAAGATGAAGAAGAAGATGAAGAAGATGAAGATGAAGAAGAAGAAGAAGATGATGAAGAAGATGAAGAAGAAGAAGAAGAAGATGAAGAAGAAGAAGATGAAGAAGAAGAAGATGAAGAAGAAGATGAAGAAGATGAAGAAGAAGATGAAGAAGATGAAGATGAAGAAGAAGAAGATGAAGATGAAGAAGAAGAAGAAGATGATGAAGAAGATGAAGAAGAAGAAGAAGAAGATGAAGAAGATGAAGAAGAAGAAGAAGAAGATGAAGAAGAAGAAGAAGAAGATGAAGAAGATGAAGAAGATGAAGAAGATGAAGAAGAAGATGAAGATGAAGAAGATGAAGATGAAGAAGATGAAGATGAAGAAGATGAAGAAGATGAAGAAGAAGAAGAAGATGAAGAAGAAGAAGAAGAAGATGAAGAAGAAGATGAAGAAGATGAAGATGAAGAAGAAGAAGAAGATGATGAAGAAGAAGAAGAAGAAGAAGAAGAAGATCTAGAAGAAGATTAAGAAAGATAAAGAAGAAGAAGAACAAGTATATACAGTAACACTACACTACTGAACCAAATTAAGGACACAACTTCTCTTTCCACATTTTTTTTTAAAGGAACATCCCCACATAATCACTTGCTGTTGTTACTTGGAAAAAAAGATGTTTCTTGCATCATTCACCCTCAAAACAAGTGTTGGAAGCTATTTTGGGCCAATTCGAATAGTCAGCTCGAATAGTGAGCTCGAATACCGACTCGAATAGTGAGCTCGAAGTCCGAGGTCGAATCGAATAGTAAAAAATATTCGACTCGAATATTCGACTGACCTCGAATAATTTACTATTCGAATTCGACCAAATTCGAATTTTTAAAAGGGGTATTTGAGCACCACTGAGTGTCAGTAAACAACGGTATATAGTCTGGCTGAGCGGTGTACACAGAGTGGCAGTAAACACAATGCTATATATAGCGTGGCTGAGCGAGGTGCACAGTGGCAGTACACACAATGCTATATATAGCGTGGCTGAGCGAGGTGCACAGTGGCAGTACACACAATGCTATATATAGCGTGGCTGAGCGAGGTGCACAGTGGCAGTACACACAATGCTATATGTAGCGTGGCTGAGCGAGGTGCACAGTGGCAGTACACACAATGCTATATATAGCGTGGCTGAGCGAGGTGCACAGTGGCAGTACACACAATGCTATATTAGTCAGGCTAAGCCGTGTACACAGAGTGTCAGAAAACACAATGCTATATATATAGCGTGGCTGAGCGAGGTGCACAGTGGCAGTACACACAATGCTATATATAGCGTGGCTGAGCGAGGTGCACAGTGGCAGTACACACAATGCTATATATAGCGTGGCTGAGCGAGGTGCACAGTGGCAGTACACACAATGCTATATTAGTCAGGCTAAGCCATGTACACAGAGTGTCAGAAAACACAATGCTATATATATAGCGTGGCTGAGCGAGGTGCACAGTGGCAGTACACACAATGCTATATATAGCGTGGCTGAGCGAGGTGCACAGTGGCAGTACACACAATGCTAAATATAGCGTGGCTGAGCGAGGTGCACAGTGGCAGTACACACAATGCTATATATAGCGTGGCTGAGCGAGGTGCACAGTGGCAGTACACACAATGCTATATATAGCGTGGCTGAGCGAGGTGCACAGTGGCAGTACACACAATGCTATATTAGTCAGGCTAAGCCGTGTACACAGAGTGTCAGAAAACACAATGCTATATATATAGCGTGGCTGAGCGAGGTGCACAGTGGCAGTACACACAATGCTATATATAGCGTGGCTGAGCGAGGTGCACAGTGGCAGTACACACAATGCTATATATAGCGTGGCTGAGCGAGGTGCACAGTGGCAGTACACACAATGCTATATTAGTCAGGCTAAGCCGTGTACACAGAGTGTCAGAAAACACAATGCTATATATATAGCGTGGCTGAGCGAGGTACACAGTGGCAGTAAACAATGCTATATATAGTGTGGCTGAGCGAGCGGTGTACTACTGTTCCCAGCAGCGACACACAATAACTGGGGGGGACCCTGGCTAGCGTGGCTGGAGAGCGAACTACCCTGCCTGCCTACCCAAAGCTAAACCCACAGACAAATGGCAGGGATATGACGTGGTTCGGGTATTTATTTACCCGAACCACGTGACCGTTCGGCCAATCAGAGCGCGTTCAGGCCCGAACCACGTGACCCGTTCGGCCAATCACAGCGCTAGCCGAACGTTCGGGGAACGTTCGGCCATGCGCTCTTAGTTCGGCCATGTGGCCGAACGGTTTGGCCGAGCACCGTCAGGTGTTCGGCCGAACTCGAACATCACCCGAACAGGGTGATGTTCTGCAGAACCCGAACAGTGGCGAACACTGTTCGCCCAACACTATTGGTAATATCGGTGTGCCTTTACTGCCAGCTTGTCATTGGTAATATCGGTGTGCCTTTTTTGCCAGCTTATCATTGGTTACTGCCAGCTTGTCATTGGTAATATCGGAGTACCTTTACTGCCAGCTTGTCATTGGTAATATCTGTGTGCCTTTACTGCCAGCTTATTATTGGTAATATTGGTGTGCCTTCACTGCCAGCTGGTCATTGGTAATATCGAGCTGCCTTTACTGCCAGCTTGTCATTGGTAATATCGGTGTGCCTTTACTGCCAGCTTGTCATTGGTAATATTGGTGTGCCTTTACTGCCTGCTGGTCATTGGTAATATTGGTGTGCCTTTACTGCAATCTTGTCATTGGTAATGTCCGTGTGCCTTTACTGGAAGCTTTTTATTGGTAATATTGGTGTGCCTTTACTGCAAGCTTCTCATTGGGAATGTCGGTGCGCCTTTACTGCCAGCTTGTCATTGGTAATATTGGTGTGCCTTTACTACCAGCTTATTGGTTATATCGGTGTGCCTTTACTGCCAGCTTATTATTGGTAATATTGGTGTGCCTTTACTGCCAGCTTGTCAATGGTAATATCGGAGTACCTTTACTGCCAGCTTGTCCTTGGTAATATCTGTGTGCCTTTACTGCCAGCTTGTCATTGGTAATATCGGTGTGCCTTTTCTGACAGCTTGTCATTGGTAATATTGGTGTGCCTTTACTGCCAGTTTGTCATTGGTGATATTGGTGTGCCTTTACTGCCAGCTTGTCATTGGTAACTGCCAGCTTGTCATTGGTAATATCTCTGTACCTTTACTGCCAGCTGGTCATTGGTAATATCGGTGTGCCTTTAGTGCCAGCTTCTCATTGGTAATATTTGTGCGCCTTTACTGCAGGCTTTTCATTGGTAATATTGGAGTGCCTTTACTGCAGGCTTGTCATTGGTAATATTGGAGTGCCTTTACTGCAGGCTTGTCATTGGTAATATTGGAGTGCCTTTACTGCAGGCTTGTCATTGGTAATATTTGTGCGCCTTTACTGCAGGCTTGTCATTGGTAATATTGGAGTGCCTTTACTGCAGGCTTGTCATTGGTAATATTGGAGTGCCTTTACTGCAGGCTTGTCATTGGTAATATTGGTGTGCCTTTACTGCCAGCTTATTATTGGTAATATCTGTGTGCCTTTACTGCCAGCTTGTCATTGGTAATATCGGTGTGCCTTTACTGCCAGCTTGTCATTGGTAATATCGGTGTGCCTTTACTGCCAGCTTGTCATTGGTAATATTGGTGTGCCTTTACTGCCAGCTTGTCATTGGTAATATTGGTGTCCCATTACTGCCAGCTTGTCATTGGTAATATTGGTGTGCCTTTACTGCCAGCTTGTCATTGGTAATATTGGAGTGCCTTTACTGCCAGCTGGTCATTGGTAATATCGGTGTGCCTTTACTGCCAGCTTGTCATTGGTAATATCTGTGTGCCTTTACTGCCAGCTTGTCATTGGTAATATTGGTGTGCCTTTACTGCCAGCTGGTCATTGGTAATATCGGTGTGCCTTTACTGCCAGCTTGTCATTGGTAATATCTGTGTGCCTTTACTGCCAGCTTATTATTGGTAATATTGGTGTGCCTTTACTGCCAGCTTGTCATTGGTAATATTGGTGTGCCTTTACTGCCAGCTTATTATTGGTAATATTGGTGTGCATTTACTGCCAGCTGGTCATTGGTAATATCGGTGTGCCTTTACTGCCAGCTTGTCATTGGTAATATCTATGTGTCTTTACTGCCAGCTTGTCATTGGTAATACCTGTGTGCCTTTACTGCCAGCTTATTGGTTATATCGGTGTGCCTTTACTGCCAGCTTATTATTGGTAATATCGGTGTGCCCTTACTGCCAGCTTGTCATTGGTAATATTGGTGTGCCTTTACAGCCAGCTTATTATTGGTAATATTGGTGTGCTTTTACTGCCAGCTGGTCATTGGCAGTAAAGGCACACCGATATTACCAGCTTGTCATTGGTAATATCGGTGTGCCTTTACTGCCAGCTTGTCATTGGTAACTGCCAGCTTGTCATTGGTAATATTGGTGTGCCTTTACTGCCAGCTTGTCATTGGTAATATCGGTGTGCCTTTACTGCCAACTTATTATTGGTAATATCAGTGTGCCTTTACTGCCAGCTTGTCATTGGTAATGTCGGTGTGCCTTTACTGCCAGCTTGTCATTGGTAATGTCAGTGTGCCTTTACTGCCAGCTTGTCACTGGTAATATCGGTGCGCCTTTACTGCCAGCTTATTATTGGTAATATTGGTGTGCCTTTACTGCCAGCTTGTCATTGGTAATATTGGTGTCCCATTACTGCCAGCTTGTCATTGGTAATATTGGTGTACCTTTACAGCCAGCTTGTCATTGGTAACATAGGTGTGCCTTTACTGCCAGCTTATTACTGGTAATATTGGTGTCCCTTTACTGCCAACTTGTCATTGGTAATATCAGTGTGCCTTTACTGCCAGCTTGTCATTGGTAATATTGTTGTCCCATTACTGCCAGCTTGTCATTGGTAATATTCGTGTACCTTTACTGCCAACTTGTCATAGGTAATATAAGTGTGCCTTTACTGCCAGCTTGTCATTGGTAATATTAGAGTCCCATTACGGCCAGCTTGTCATTGGTAATATCAGTGTGCCTTTACTGCCGGCTTGTCATTGGTAATATCGGTGCGCCTTTACTGCCAGCTTGTCATTGGTAACTGCCAGCTTGTCATTTGTAATATCGGAGTACCTTTACTGCCAGCTTGTCATTGGTAATATTGGTGTGCCTTTACTGCCAGCTTGTCATTGGTAATATTGGTGTGCCTTTACAGCCAGTTTATTATTGGTAATATCTGTGTGCCTTTACTGCCAGCTGGTCATTGGTAATATCGGTGTGCCTTTACTGCCAGCTTGTCATTGGTAATATTGGTGTGCCTTTACTGCCAGCTTATTATTGGTAATATTGGTGTGCCTTTACTGCCAGCTGGTCATTGGTAATACCGGTGTGCCTTTACTGCCAGCTTGTCATTGGTAATATCTGTGTGCCTTTACTGCCAGCTTGTCATTGGTAACTGCCAGCTTGTCATTGGTAATATCGGAGTACCTTTACTGCCGGCTTGTCATTGTTAATATCTGTGTGCCTTTACTGCCAGCGTGTCATTGGTAATATTGGTGTGCCTTTACTGCCAGCTGGTCATTGGTAATATCGGTGTGCCTTTACTGCCAGCTTGTCATTGGTAATATTGGTGTGCCTTTACTGCCAGCTTATTATTGTTAATATTGGTGTGCCTTTACTGCCAGCTGGTCATTGGTAATATCGGTGTGCCTTTACTGCCAGCTGGTCATTGGTAATATCGGTGTGCCTTTACTGCCAGCTTGTCATTGGTAATATCGGTGTGCCCTTACTGCCAGCTTGTCATTGGTAACTGCCAGCTTGTCATTGGTAATATTGGTGTGCCTTTACTGCCAGCTTGTCATTGGTATTATTGGTGTGCCTTTACTGCCAGATGGTCATTGGTAATATCGGTGTGCCTTTACTGCCAGCTTGTCATTGGTAATATCGGTGTGCCTTTACTGCCAGCTTGTCATTGGTAATATCGGAGTACCTTTACTGCCAGCTTGTCATTGGTAATATCTGTGTGCCTTTACTGCCAGCTTATTATTGGTAATATTGGTGTGCCTTTACTGCCAGCTAGTCATTGGTAATATTGCTGTGCCTTTACTGCCAGCTTGTCATTGGTAATATTGGTGTGCCTTTACTGCCTGCTGGTCATTGGTAATATCGGTGTGCCTTTACTGCCAGCTTGTCATTGGTAATAATGGTGTCCCTTTACTGCCAACTTGTCATTGGTAATATAGGTGTGCCTTTACTGCCAACTTGTCATTGGTAATATTGGTGTCCCATTACTGCCAGCTTGTCATTGGTAATATCCGTGTGCCTTTACTGCCGGCTTGTCATTTGTAATATCGGTGCGCCTTTACTGCCAGCTTGTCATTGGTAATATCGGTGTGCCTTTACTGCCAACTTATTATTGGTAATATCGGTGTGCCTTTACTGCCAGCTTGTCATTGGTAACTGCCAGCTTGTCATTGGTAATATTGGTGTGCCTTTTCTGACAGCTTGTCATTGGTAATATCTGTGTGCCTTTACTGCCAGCTTGTCATTGGTAATATTGGTGTGCCTTTACTGCCAGCTGGTCATTGGTAATATCGGTGTGCCTTTACTGCCAGCTTGTCATTGGTACTATCGGTGTGCCTTTACTGCCAGCTGTCATTGGTAATATTGGTGTGCCTTTACTGCCAGCTTATTATTGGTAATATCGGTGTGCCTTTACTGCCAGCTTGTCATTGGTAACTGCCAGCTTGTCAGTGATAATATCGGAGTACCTTTACTGCCAGCTTGTCATTGGTAATATTGGTGTGCCTTTTCTGACAGCTTGTCATTGGTAGTATCGGTGTGCCTTTACTGCCAGCTTGTCATTGGTAATATCGGTGTGCCTTTACTGCCAGCTTGTCATAGGTAATATTGGTGTGCCTTTACTGCCAGCTGGTCATTGGTAATATCAGTGTGCCTTTACTGCCAGCTTGTCATTGGTAATATTGGTGTGCCTTTACTGCCAGCTGGCCATTGGTAATATCGGTGTGCCTTTACTGCCAGCTTGTCATTGGTAATATCGGTGTGACTTTTTTGCCAGCTTGTCATTGGTAACTGCCAGCTTGTCATTGGTAATATCGGAGTACCTTTACTGCCAGCTTGTCATAGGTAATATCTGTGTGCCTTTACTGCCAGCTTATTACTGGTAATATTGGTGTGCCTTTACTGCCAGCTGGTCATTGGTAATATCGGTGTGCCTTTACTGCCAGCTTGTCATTGGTAATATCGGTGTGCCTTTACTGCCTGCTGGTCATTGGTAATATTGGTGTGCCTTTACTGCCAGCTTGTCATTGGTAATTTCGGTGAGCCTTTACTGCCAGCTTGTCATTGGTAATATTGGTGTGCCTTTACTGCCTGCTGGTCATTGGTAATATTGGTGTGCCTTTACTGCCATCTTGTCATTGGTAATGTCGGTGTGCCTTTACTGCCAGCTTATTATTGGATATATCGGTGTGCCTTTACTGCCAGCTTGTCATTGGTAATATTAGTGTGCCTTTACTGCAAGCTTTTTATTGGTAATATTGGTGTGCCTTTACTGCCAGCTTGTCATTGGTAATATTGGTGTGCCTTTACTGCCAGCTTGTCATTGGTAATATCTGTGTGCCTTTACTGCCAGCTTATTATTGGTAATATTGGTGTGCCTTTACTGCCAGCTTGTCATTGGTAATATCTGTGTGCCTTTACTGCCAGTTTATTATTGGTAATATTGGTGTGCCTTTACTGCCAGCTAGTCATTGGTAATATTGGTGTGCCTTTACTGCCAGCTTGTCATTGGTAATATTGGTGTGCCTTTACTGCCTGCTGGTCATTGGTAATATTGGTGTGCCTTTACTGCCAGCTTGTCATTGGTAATATTGGTGTGCCTTTACTGCCTGCTGGTCATTGGTAATATCGGTGTGCCTTTACTACCTGCTGGTCATTGGTAATATCGGTGTGCCTTTACTGCAAACTTGTTATTGGTAATATCGGTGTGCCATTACTGCCAGCTTGTCATTGGTAATATCAGTGTACCTTTACTGCCAGCTTGTCATTGGTAATATTGGTGTCCCATTACTGCCAGCTTGTCATTGGTAATATCTGTGTGCCTTTACTGCCGGCTTGTCATTGGTAATATCGGTGCGCTTTTACTGCCAGCTTGTCATAGGTAATATCGGTGTGCCTTTACTGCCAACTTATTATTGGTAATATCGGTGTGCCTTTACTGTCAGCTTGTCATTGGTAACTGCCAGCTTGTCATTGGTAATATTGGTGTGCCTTTTCTGACAGCTTGTCATTGGTAATATCTGTGTGCCTTTACTGCCAGCTTGTCATTGGTAATATTGGTGTGCCTTTACTGCCAGCTGGTCATTGGTAATATCGGTGTGCCTTTACTGCCAGCTGTCATTGGTAATATTGGTGTGCCTTTACTGCCAGCTTATTATTGGTAATATCGGTGTGCCTTTACTGCCAGCTTGTCATTGGTAACTGCCAGCTTGTCATTGATAATATCGGAGTACCTTTACTGCCAGCTTGTCATTGGTAATATTGGTGTGCCTTTTCTGACAGCTTGTCATTGGTAATATTGGTGTGCCTTTACTGCCAGCTTATTATTGGTAATATTGGTGTGCCTTTACTGCCAGCTTGTCAATGGTATTATCGGAGTACCTTTACTGCCAGCTTGTCATTGGTAATATCTGTGTGCCTTTTCTGACAGCTTGTCATTGGAAATATCTGTGTGCCTTTACTGCCAGCTTATTACTGGTAATATTGGTGTGCCTTTACTGCCAGCTGGTCATTGGTAATATCGGTGTGCCTTTACTGCCAGCTTGTCATTGGTAATATCGGTGTGCCTTTACTGCCTGCTGGTCATTGGTAATATCTGTGTGCCTTCTCTGACAGCTTGTCATTGGTAATATCAGTGTGCCTTTACTGCCAGCTTGTCATTGGTAATATCTATGTGCCTTTACTGCCAGCTTGTCATTGGTAATATTGGTGTGCCTTTTACTGCCAGTTTGTCATTGGTAATATTGGTGTGCCTTTACTGCAAGCTTGTCATTGGTAATATTGGTGTGCCGTTACTGCCAGCTTATTGGTTATATCGGTGTGCCTTTACTGCCAGCTTATTATTGGTAATATTGGTGTGCCTTTACTGCCAGCTGGTCATTGGTAATATCAGTGTGCCTTTTTTGCCAGCTTGTCATTGGTTACTGCCAGCTGGTCATTGGTAATATCGGAGTACCTTTACTGCCAGCTTGTCATTGGTAATATCTGTGTGCCTTTACTGCCAGCTTATTATTGGTAATATTGGTGTGCCTTTACTGCCAGCTGGTCATTGGTAATATCGAGCTGCCTTTACTGCCAGCTTGTCATTGGTAATATCGGTGTGCCTTTACTGCCAGCTTGTCATTGGTAATATTGGTGTGCCTTTACTGCCTGCTGGTCATTGGTAATATTGGTGTGCCTTTACTGCCATCTTGTCATTGGTAATGTCCGTGTGCCTTTACTGGAAGCTTTTTATTGGTAATATTGGTGTGCCTTTACTGCAAGCTTCTCATTGGGAATGTCGGTGCGCCTTTACTGCCAGCTTGTCATTGGTAATATTGGTGTGCCTTTACTACCAGCTTATTGGTTATATCGGTGTGCCTTGACTGCCAGCTTATTATTGGTAATATTGGTGTGCCTTTACTGCCAGCTTGTCAATGGTAATATCGGAGTACCTTTACTGCCAGCTTGTCATTGGTAATATCTGTGTGCCTTTACTGCCAGCTTGTCATTGGTAATATCGGTGTGCCTTTTCTGACAGCTTGTCATTGGTAATATTGGTGTGCCTTTACTGCCAGTTTGTCATTGGTGATATTGGTGTGCCTTTACTGCCAGCTTGTCATTGGTAATATCGGTGTGCCTTTAGTGCCAGCTTCTCATTGGTAATATTTGTGCGCCTTTACTGCCGGCTTGTCATTGGTAATATTGGTGTGCCTTTACTTCAGGCTTGTCATTGGTAATATTTGTGCGCCTTTACTGCAGGCTTTTCATTGGTAATATTTGTGCGCCTTTACTGCAGGCTTGTCATTGGTAATATTGGAGTGCCTTTACTGCAGGCTTGTCATTGGTAATATTGGAGTGCCTTTACTGCAGGCTTGTCATTGGTAATATTGGTGTGCCTTTACTGCCAGCTTATTATTGGTAATATCTGTGTGCCTTTACTGCCAGCTTGTCATTGGTAATATCGGTGTGCCTTTACTGCCAGCTTGTCATTGGTAATATCGGTGTGCCTTTACTGCCAGCTTGTCATTGGTAATATTGGTGTGCCTTTACTGCCAGCTTGTCATTGGTAATATTGGTGTGCCTTTACTGCCAGCTGGTCATTGGTAATATCGGTGTGCCTTTACTGCCAGCTTGTCATTGGTAATATCTGTGTGCCTTTACTGCCAGCTTGTCATTGGTAATATTGGTGTGCCTTTACTGCCAGCTGGTCATTGGTAATATCGGTGTGCCTTTACTGCAAGCTTGTCATTGGTAATATTGGTGTGCCTTTACTGCCAGCTTATTATTGGTAATATTGGTGTGCATTTACTGCCAGCTGGTCATTGGTAATATTGGTGTGCCTTTACTGCCAGCTTGTCATTGGTAATATCTATGTGTCTTTACTGCCAGCTTGTCATTGGTAAGCCTTTACTGCCAGCTGGTCATTGGTAATATCGGTGTGCCCTTACTGCCAGCTTGTCATTGGTAATATTGGTGTGCCTTTACAGCCAGCTTATTATTGGTAATATTGGTGTGCCTTTACTGCCAGCTGGTCATTGGTAATATCGGTGTGCCTTTACTGCCAGCTTGTCATTGGTAATATCGGTGTGCCTTTACTGCCAGCTTGTCATTGGTAACTGCCAGCTTGTCATTGGTAATATTGGTGTGCCTTTACTGCCAGCTTGTCATTGGTAATATCAGTGCGCCTTTACTGCCAGCTTGTCATTGGTAATATCGGTGTGCCTTTACTGCCAACTTATTATTGGTAATATCAGTGTGCCTTTACTGCCAGCTTGTCATTGGTAATATCTATGTGCCTTTACTGCCAGCTTGTCATTGGTAATGTCAGTGTGCCTTTACTGCCAGCTTGTCATTGGTAACATAGGTGTGCCTTTACTGCCAGCTTGTCACTGGTAATATCGGTGCGCCTTTACTGCCAGCTTATTATTGGTAATATTGGTGTGCCTTTACTGCCAGCTTGTCATTGGTAATATTGTTGTCCCATTACTGCCAGCTTGTCATTGGTAATATTGGTGTCCCTTTACTGCCAACTTGTCATAGGTAATATAAGTGTGCCTTTACTGCCAGCTTGTCATTGGTAATATTGGAGTCCCATTACGGCCAGCTTGTCATTGGTAATATCAGTGTGCCTTCACTGCCGGCTTGTCATTGGTAATATCGGTGCGCCTTTACTGCCAGCGTGTCATTGGTAACTGCCAGCTTGTCATTTGTAATATCGGAGTACCTTTACTGCCAGCTTGTCATTGGTAATATTGGTGTGCCTTTACTACCAGCTTGTCATTGGTAATATTGGTGTGCCTTTACAGCCAGCTTATTATTGGTAATATTGGTGTGCCTTTACTGCCAGCTAGTCATTGGTAATATTGGTGTGCCTTTACTGCCAGCTTGTCATTGGTAATATTGGTGTGCCTTTACTGCCAGCTGGTCATTGGTAATACCGGTGTGCCTTTACTGCCAGCTTGTCATTGGTAATATCGGTGTGCCTTTACTGCCAGCTTGTCATTGGTAACTGCCAGCTTGTCATTGGTAATATTGGTGTGCCTTTTCTGACAGTTTGTCATTGGTAGTATCGGTGTGCCTTTACTGCCAGCTTGTCATTGGTAATATCGGTGTGCCTTTACTGCCAGCTTGTCATAGGTAATATTGGTGTGCCTTTACTGCCAGCTGGTCATTGGTAATATCAGTGTGCCTTTACTGCCAGCTTGTCATTGGTAATATTGGTGTGCCTTTACTGCCAGCTGGCCATTGGTAATATCGGTGTGCCTTTACTGCCAGCTTGTCATTGGTAATATCGGTGTGACTTTTTTGCCAGCTTGTCATTGGTAACTGCCAGCTTGTCATTGGTAACTGCCAGCTTGTCATTGGTAATATCGGAGTACCTTTACTGCCAGCTTGTCATTGGTAATATCTGTGTGCCTTTACTGCCAGCTTGTCATTGGTAATTTCGGTGAGCCTTTACTGCCAGCTTGTCATTGGTAATATTGGTGTGCCTTTACTGCCTGCTGGTCATTGGTAATATTGGTGTGCCTTTACTGCCATCTTGTTATTGGTAATGTCGGTGTGCCTTTACTGCCAGCTTATTATTGGTTATATCAGTGTGCCTTTACTGCCAGCTTGTCATTGGTAATAGTGGTGTGCCTTTACTGCCTGCTGGTCATTGGTAATATTGGTGTGCCTTTACTGCCAGCTTGTCATTGGTAATTTTGGTGAGCCTTTACTGCCAGCTTGTCATTGGTAATATTGGTGTGCCTTTACTGCCTGCTGGTCATTGGTAATATTGGTGTGCCTTTACTGCCATCTTGTCATTGGTAATGTCGGTGTGCCTTTACTGCCAGCTTATTATTGGTTATATCGGTGTGCCTTTACTGCCAGCTTGTCATTGGTAATATTAGTGTGCCTTTACTGCAAGCTTTTTATTGGTAATATTGGTGTGCCTTTACTGCCAGCTTGTCATTGGTAATATTGGTGTGCCTTTACTGCCAGCTTGTCATTGGTAATATCTGTGTGCCTTTACTGCCAGCTTATTATTGGTAATATTGGTGTGCCTTTACTGCCAGCTAGTCATTGGTAATATTGGTGTGCCTTTACTGCCAGCTTGTCATTGGTAATATTGGTGTGCCTTTACTGCCTGCTGGTCATTGGTAATATTGGTGTGCCTTTACTGCCAGCTTGTCATTGGTAATATTGGTGTGCCTTTACTGCCTGCTGGTCATTGGTAATATCGGTGTGCCTTTACTGCCTGCTGGTCATTGGTAATATCGGTGTGCCTTTACTGCAAACTTGTTATTGGTAATATCGGTGTGCCATTACTGCCAGCTTGTCATTGGTAATATCAGTGTGCCTTTACTGCCAGCTTGTCATTGGTAATATTGGTGTCCCATTACTGCCAGCTTGTCATTGGTAATATCTGTGTGCCTTTACTACCGGCTTGTCATTGGTAATATTGGTGTGCCTTTTACTGCCAGTTTGTCATTGGTAATATTGGTGTGCCTTTACTGCCGGCTTGTCATTGGTAATATCGGTGTGCCTTTACTGCCAGCTTGTCATAGGTAATATCGGTGTGCCTTTACTGCCAACTTATTATTGGTAATATCAGTGTGCCTTTACTGCCAGCTTGTCATTGGTAACTGCCAGCTTGTCATTGGTAATATTGGTGTGCCTTTTCTGACAGCTTGTCATTGGTAATATCTGTGTGCCTTTACTGCCAGCTTGTCATTGGTAATATTGGTGTGCCTTTACTGCCAGCTGGTCATTGGTAATATCGGTGTGCCTTTACTGCCAGCTGTCATTGGTAATATTGGTGTGCCTTTACTGCCAGCTTGTCATTGGTAATATCGGTGTGCCTTTACTGCCAGCTGTCATTGGTAATATTGGTGTGCCTTTACTGCCAGCTTGTCATTGGTAATATCGGGGTACCTTTACTGCCTGCTTGTCATTGGTAATATCTGTGTGCCTTTACTGCCAGCGTGTCGTTGGTAATATTGGTGTGCCTTTACTGCCAGCTGGTCATTGGTAATATCGGTGTGCCTTTACTGCCAGCTGGTCATTGGTAATATCGGTGTGCCTTTACTGCCAGCTTGTCATTGGTAACTGCCAGCTTGTCATTGGTAATATTGGTGTGCCTTTACTGCCAGCTTGTCATTGGTAATATTGGTGTGCCTTTACTGCCAGCTGGTCATTGGTAATATCGGTGTGCCTTTACTGCCAGCTTGTCATTGGTAATATCGGTGTGCCTTTACTGCCAGCTTGTCATTGGTAATATCGGAGTACCTTTACTGCCAGCTTGTCATTGGTAATATCTGTGTGCCTTTACTGCCAGCTTATTATTGGTAATATTGGTGTGCCTTTACTGCCAGCTAGTCATTGGTAATATTGGTGTGCCTTTACTGCCAGCTTGTCATTGGTAATATTGGTGTGCCTTTACTGCCTGCTAGTCATTGGTAATATTTGTGTGCCTTTACTGCCAGCTTGTCATTGGTAATATTGGTGTGCCTTTACTGCCTGCTGGTCATTGGTAATATCGGTGTGCCTTTACTGCCAGCTTGTCATTGGTAATAATGGTGTGCCTTTACTGCCAGCTTGTCATTGGTAATATAGGTGTGCCTTTACTGCCAACTTGTCATTGGTAATATTGGTGTCCCATTACTGCCAGCTTGTCATTGGTAATATCAGTGTGCCTTTACTGCCGGCTTGTCATTGGTAGTATCGGTGCGCCTTTACTGCCAGCTTGTCATTGGTAATATCGTTGTGCCTTTACTGCCAACTTATTATTGGTAATATCGGTGTGCCTTTACTGCCAGCTTGTCATTGGTAACTGCCAGCTTGTCATTGGTAATATTGGTGTGCCTTTTCTGACAGCTTGTCATTGGTAATATCTGTGTGCCTTTACTGCCAGCTTGTCATTGGTAATTTTGGTGTGCCTTTACTGCCAGCTGGTCATTGGTAATATCAGTGTGCCTTTACTGCCAGCTTGTCATTGGTAATATTGGTGTGCCTTTACTGACAGCTGGTCATTGGTAATATCGGTGTGCCTTTACTGCCAGCTTGTCATTGATAATATCGGAGTACCTTTACTGCCAGCTTGTCATTGGTAATATTGGTGGGCCTTTTCTGACAGCTTGTCATTGGTAGTATCGGTGTGCCTTTACTGCCAGCTTGTCATTGGTAATATCGGTGTGCCTTTACTGCCAGCTTGTCATAGGTAATATTGGTGTGCCTTTACTGCCAGCTTATTATTGGTAATATTGGTGTGCCTTTACTGCCAGCTAGTCATTGGTAACATTGGTGTGCCTTTACTGCCAGCTTGTCATTGGTAATATTGGTGTGCCTTTACTGCCAGCTTATTATTGGTAATATTGGTGTGCCTTTACTGCCAGCTGGTCATTGGTAATATCAGTGTGCCTTTACTGCCAGCTTGTCATTGGTAATATTGGTGTGCCTTTACTGCCAGCTGGCCATTGGTAATATCGGTGTGCCTTTACTGCCAGCTTGTCATTGGTAATATCGGTGTGACTTTTTTGCCAGCTTGTCATTGGTAATATCGGAGTACCTGTACTGCCAGCTTGTCATTGGTAATATCAGTGTGCCTTTACTGCCAGCTTATTACTGGTAATATTGGTGTGCCTTTACTGCCAGCTGGTCATTGGTAATATCGGTGTGCCTTTACTGCCAGCTTGTCATTGGTAATATCGGTGTGCCTTTACTGCCTGCTGTTCATTGGTAATATTGGTGTGCCTTTACTGCCAGCTTGTCATTGGTAATTTCAGTGAGCCTTTACTGCCATCTTGTCATTGGTAATATTGGTGTGCCTTTACTGCCTGCTGGTCTTTGGTAATATTGGTGTGCCTTTACTGCCAGCTTGTCATTGGTAATTTCAGTGAGCCTTTACTGCCATCTTGTTATTGGTAATGTCGGTGTGCCTTTACTGCCAGCTTATTATTGGTTATATCGGTGTGCCTTTACTGCCAGCTTGTCATTGGTAATAGTGGTGTGCCTTTACTGCCTGCTGGTCATTGGTAATAGTGGTGTGCCTTTACTGCCAGCTTGTCATTGGTAATATTGGTGTGCCTTTACTGCCAGCTTGTCATTGGTAATATTGGTGTGCCTTTACTGCCTGCTGGTCATGGGTAATATTGGTGTGCCTTTACTGCCATCTTGTCATTGGTAATGTCGGTGTGCCTTTACTGCCAGCTTATTATTGGTTATATCGGTGTGCCTTTACTGCCAGCTTGTCATTGGTAATATTAGTGTGCCTTTACTGCAAGCTTTTTATTGGTAATATTGGTGTGCCTTTACTGCCTGCTGGTCATTGGTAATATCGGTGTGCCTTTACTGCCTGCTGGTCATTGGTAATATCGGTGTGCCTTTACTGCCAGCTGGTCATTGGTAATATCGGTGTCCCATTACTGCCAGCTTGTCATTGGTAATATCTGTGTGCCTTTACTGCCGGCTTGTCATTGGTAATATCTATGTGCCTTTACTGCCAGCTTGTCATTGGTAATATTGGTGTGCCTTTTACTGCCAGTTTGTCATTGGTAATATTGGTGTGCCTTTACTGCCGGCTTGTCATTGGTAATATCGGTGCGCCTTTACTGCCAGCTTGTCATAGGTAATATCGGTGTGCCTTTACTGCCAACTTATTATTGGTAATATCGGTGTGCCTTTACTGCCAGCTTGTCATTGGTAACTGCCAGCTTGTCATTGGTAATATTGGTGTGCCTTTACTGCCAGCTGGTCATTGGTAATATCGGTGTGCCTTTACTGCCAGCTGTCATTGGTAATATTGGTGTGCCTTTACTGCCAGCTTATTATTGGTAATATCGGTGTGCCTTTACTGCCAGCTTGTCATTGGTAACTTCCAGCTTGTCATTGATAATATCGGAGTACCTTTACTGCCAGCTTGTTATTGGTAATATTGGTGTGCCTTTTCTGACAGCTTGTCATTGGTAATATCGGTGTGCCTTTACTACCAGCTTGTCATTGGTAATATTGGTGTGCCTTTACTGCCAGCTTGTCATTGGTAATATTGGTGTGCCTTTACTGCCAGCTTGTCATTGGTAATATTGGTGTGCCTTTACTGCCAGCTTGTCATTGGTAATATTGGTGTGCCTTTACTGCCAGCTGGCCATTGGTAATATCGGTGTGCCTTTACTGCCAGCTTGTCATTGGTAATATCGGTGTGACTTTTTTGCCAGCTTGTCATTGGTAACTGCCAGCTTGTCATTGGTAATATCGGAGTACCTTTACTGCCAGCTTGTCATTGGTAATATCTGTGTGCCTTTTCTGACAGCTTGTCATTGGAAATATCTGTGTGCCTTTACTGCCAGCTTATTACTGGTAATATCTGTGTGCCTTTACTGCCAGCTGGTCATTGGTAATATCGGTGTGCCTTTACTGCCAGCTTGTCATTGGTAATATCGGTGTGCCTTTACTGCCTGCTGGTCATTGGTAAGATTGGTGTGCCTTTACTGCCAGCTTGTCATTGGTAATTTCGGTGAGCCTTTACTGCCAGCTTGTCATTGGTAATATTGGTGTGCCTTTACTGCCTGCTGGTCATTGGTAATATTGGTGTGCCTTTACTGCCATCTTGTCTTTAATGATGTCGGTGTGCCTTTACTGCCAGTTTATTATTGGTTATATCGGTGTGCCTTTACTGCCAGCTTGTCATTGGTAATATTGGTGTGCCTTTACTGCCTGCTGGTCATTGGCAATATTGGTTTGCATTTACTGCCAGCTTGTCATTTTTAATTTCGGTGAGCCTTTACTGCCAGCTTGTCATTGGTAATAGTGGTGTGCCTTTACTGCCTGCTGGTCATTGGTAATATTGGTGTGCCTTTACTCCCATCTTGTCATTGGTAATGTCGGTGTGCCTTTACTGCCAGCTTATTATTGGTTATATCGGTGTGCCTTTACTGCCAGCTTGTCATTGGTAATATTGGTGTGCCTTTACTGCCAGCTTGTCATTGGTAATACCTGTGTGCCTTTACTGCCAGCTTATTGGTTATATCGGTGTGCCTTTACTGCCAGCTTATTATTGGTAATATTGGTGTGCCTTTACTGCCAGCTTGTCAATGTTATTATCGGAGTACCTTTACTGCCAGCTTGTCATTGGTAATATCTGTGTGCCTTTACTGCCAGCTTATCATTGGTAATATCTGTGTGCCTTTTCTGACAGCTTGTCATTGGTAATACTGGTGTGCCTTTACTGCCAGCTTGTCATTGGTAATATCTATGTGCCTTTACTGCCAGCTTGTCATTGGTAATATTGGTGTGCCTTTTACTGCCAGTTTGTCATTGGTAATATTGGTGTGCCTTTACTGCAAGCTTGTCATTGGTAATATTGGTGTGCCGTTACTGCCAGCTTATTGGTAATATTGGTGTGCCTTTACTGCCAGCTGGTCCTTGGTAATATCAGTGTGCCTTTTTTGCCAGCTTGTCATTGGTTACTGCCAGCTGGTCATTGGTAATATCGGTGTGCCTTTACTGCCAGCTTGTCATTGGTAATATCGGTGTGCCTTTTTTGCCAGCTTATCATTGGTTACTGCCAGCTTGTCATTGGTAATATCTGTGTGTCTTTACCAGAGCAGGGACAAGGTCCTCCAGCACCCAAGGCTGAGACACCAAAGTGCGCCCCTCCATCCCTTCCACCCCAGCCGTCACACACTGATTGCTATTAGACTAAGAGGGCCACAGGGCCCACAACCTCCCCAACACCTTAATATCTAGTTATCTGGCTTGCAGTCACTGTCATGTATCCCCTTTTCTTATTTCTTTCGGCTTCATACACAATTAGGAATGACAGCTGAATGAATTGTGCGCCCCCTCCTACACTGCGCCCTGAGGCTAGAGCCTCTCCAGCCTATGCCTCGGCCCGGCCCTGGTCTTTACTGCCAGCTTATTATTGGTAATATTGGTGTGCCTTTACTGCCAGCTGGTCATTGGTAATATCAAACTGCCTTTACTGCCAGCTTGTCATTGGTAATATCGGTGTGCCTTTACTGCCTGCTGGTCATTGGTAATATTGGTGTGCCTTTACTGCCATCTTGCCATTGGTAATATTGGTGTGCCTTTACTGCCATCTTGTCATTGGTAATGTCCGTGTGCCTTTACTGGAAGCTTTTTATTGGTAATATTGGTGTGCCTTTACTGCAAGCTTCTCATTGGGAATATTGGTGTGCCTTTACTGCCAGTTTGTCATTGGTGATATTGGTGTGCCTTTACTGCCAGCTTGTCATTGGTAACTGCCAGCTTGTCATTGGTAATATCTCTGTACCTTTACTGCCAGCTGGTCATTGGTAATATCAGTGTGCCTTTAGTGCCAGCTTCTCATTGGTAATATTTGTGCGCCTTTACTGCCGGCTTGTCATTGGTAATATTGGTGTGCCTTTACTGCAGGCTTGTCATTGGTAATATTTGTGCGCCTTTACTGCAGGCTTGTCATTGGTAATATTGGTGTGCCTTTACTGCCAGCTTGTCATTGGTTATATCGGTGTGCCTTTACTGCCAGCTTATTATTGGTAAAAACTTACCGCCAAATTTAAATTTAACATTCAATCAAAAGGTCTAAAGTATTTGGGCATAGTGCACGCCCTCCATTTCTTTATGCAGCCAACTACACTCCTATTCTAACAAAGCTCCATAATCTATTAAATGAATGGTGTCACTATAATATATCTTTGACTGGCCGCATCAATGCGCTTAAAATGTCCGCACTGCCGAAGATCCTGTACCTTTTTTGGGCTCTTTCCATTAGAATCTCTCACTCTGATATCCAAAAATTCCAATCACACTTAACGAAATTCCTCTGGGCTGGTAAAGTCCCTAAGATTAGACACCTGGCTAGAAGTAAGGCCCAGGGTGGGCTGGAGACCCCGAACATACTAAAATACTTTTATGCATCCTGTTTAGCACAAATTGCTCAATGGTCTGCCACACCGGCCACTATTAGATGGGTTGACCTTGAGGCCGGCCAGCTCCCGGGAGGGGCTTAAGTAGGGCGGGCCGGCTCCCGGGAGGGGCTTAAGTAGGGACGGCCAGCTCCCGGGAGGGGCTTAAGTAGGGACGTCCAGCTCCCGGGAGGGGCTTAAGTAGGGACGGCCAGCTCCCGGGAGGGGCTTAAGTAGGGACGGCCGGCTCCCGGGAGGGGCTTAAGTAGGGCGGGCAAGGTCCCGGGAGGGGCTTAAGTAGGGACAGCCGGCACCCATTAGGGGGGCTTAAGTAGGGACAGCCGGCGCCCATTAGGGGGGCTTAAGTAGGGACAGCCGGCGCTCATTAGGGAGGCTTAAGTAGGGACAGTCGGCGCCCATTAGGGGGGCTTAAGTAGGGACAGCCGGCGCCCAGCAAGGGGGCTTAAGTAGGGACAGCCGGCGCCCATTAGGGGGGCTTAAGTAGGGACAGCCGGCGCCCATTAGGGGGGCTTAAGTAGGGACAGCCGGCGCCCATTAGGGGGGCTTAAGTAGGGACAGCCGGCGTCCATTAGGGGGGCTTAAGTAGGCACAGCCGGCGCCCATTAGGGGGGCTTAAGTAGGGACAGCCGGCGCCCAGGAGTGGGGCTTAAGTAGGGACAGCCGGCACCCAGGAGGGGTGCTTAAGTAGGGACAGCCGGCGCCCAGGAGGGGGGCTTAAGTAGGGACAGCCGGCGCCCAGGAGGGGGGCTTAAGTAGGGACAGCCGGCGCCCAGGAGGAGAGGCTTAAGTAGGGACAGCCGGCGCCCAGGAAGGGGGCTTAAGTAGGGACAGCCGGCGTCCAGGAACCAGGAGGGGGGCTTAAGTAGGGGGACAGCCGGCGCCCAGGAAGGGGGCTTAAGTAGGGACAGCCAGCGCCCATTAGGGGGAGTTAAATAGGGACAGCCGTGTTCCATTAGGGGGGCTTAAGTAGGGACAGCCGGCGTCCATTGGGGGGCTAAAGTAGGGACAGCCAGCGCCCATTAGGGGGGCTTAAGTAGGGACAGCCGGCGCCCATTAGGGGGGCTTAAGTAGGGACAGCCGGCGCCCATTAGAGGGAGTTAAATAGGGACAGCCGGCGCCCATTAGGGGGGCTTAAGTAGGGACAGCCGGCGCCCATTAGGGGGGCTTAAGTAGGGACTGCCGGCGCCCAGGAGGAGAGGCTTAAGTAGGGACAGCTGGCGCCCAGGAAGGGGGCTTAAGTAGGGACAGCCGGCGCCCAGGAAGGGGGCTTAAGTAGGGACAGCCGGCGCCCTAGAGGGGGGCTGAAGTAGGGACAGCCGGCGCCCAGCAAGGGGGCTTGATTAGGGACAGCCGGCGCCCATTAGGGGGGCTTAAGTAGGGACAGCCGGCGCCCAGGAGGGGGGCTTAAGTAGGGACAGCCGGCGCCCAGGAGGGGGGGCTTAAGTAGGGACAGACGGCGCCCAGGAGGGGGGGCTTAATTAGGGACAGCCGGCGCCCAGCAAGAGGGCTTAAGTAGGGACAGCCGGCGTCCAGCAAGGGCGCTTAAGTAGGGACAGCCGGCGCCCAGCAAGGGGGCTTGATTAGGGACAGCCGTCGCCCATTAGGGGGGCTTAAGTAGGGACAGCCAGCGCCCAGGAAAAGGGCTTAAGTAGGGACAGCCGGCGCCCATTAGGGGGGCTTAAGTAGGGACAGCCAGCGCCCAGGAGGGGGACTTAAGTAGGGACAGCCGGCGCCCAGCAAGAGGGCTTAAGTAGGGACAGCCGGCGTCCAGCAAGGGCGCTTAAGTAGGGACAGCCGGCGCCCAGCAAGGGGGCTTGATTAGGGACAGCCGGCGCCCATTAAGGGGGCTTAAGTAGGGACAGCCGGCGCCAATTAGGGGGGCTTAAGTAGGGACAGCCGGCGCCCATTAGGGGGGCTTAAGTAGGGACAGCCGGCGCCCATTAGGGGGGCTTAAGTAGGGACAGCCGGCGTCGTTTAGGGGGGCTTAAGTAGGGACAGCCGGCGCCCATTAGGGGGGCTTAAGTAGGGACAGCCGGCGTCGTTTAGGGGGGCTTAAGTAGGGACAGCCAGCGCCCATTAGGGGGGCTTAAGCAGGGACAGCCAGCGCCCAGGAGGGGGGCTTAAGTAGGGACAGCCGGCGCCCAGCAAAGGGGCTTAAGTAGGGACAGCCGGCGCCCAAGAGGGGGGCTTAAGTAGGGACAGCCGGCGCCCATTAGGGGGGCTGAAGTAGGGACAGCCGGTGCCCAGGAAGGGGGCTCAAGTAGGGACAGCCAGCGCCCAGGAAAAGGGCTTAAGTAGGGACAGCCGGCGCCCATTAGGGGGGCTTAAGTAGGGACAGCCGGCGCCCAGCAAGAGGGCTTAAGTAGGGACAGCCGGCGTCCAGCAAGGGCGCTTAAGTAGGGACAGCCGGCGCCCAGCAAGGGGGCTTGATTAGGGACAGCCGGCGCCCATTAGGGGGGCTTAAGTAGGGACAGCCAGCGCCCAGGAAAAGGGCTTAAGTAGGGACAGCCGGCGCCCATTAGGGGGGGCTTAAGTAGGGACAGCCGGCGCCCATTAGGGGGGCTTAAGTAGGGACAGCCGGCGCCCATTAGGGGGGCTTAAGTAGGGACAGCCGGCGTCGTTTAGGGGGGCTTAAGTAGGGACAGCCGGCGCCCATTAGGGGGGCTTAAGTAGGGACAGCCGGCGTCGTTTAGGGGGGCTTAAGTAGGGACAGCCGGCGCCCATTAGGGGGGCTTAAGCAGGGACAGCCAGCGCCCAGGAGGGGGGCTTAAGTAGGGACAGCCGGTGCCCATTAGGGGGGCTGAAGTAGGGACAGCCGGTGCCCATTAGGGGGGCTGAAGTAGGGACAGCCGGTGCCCATTAGGGGGGCTGAAGTAGGGACAGCCGGTGCCCATAAGGGGGGCTTAAGTAGGGACAGCCGGCGCCCAGGAGGGGGGCTTAAGTAGGGACAGCCGGCGCCCAGGAGGGGGGCTTAAGTAGGGACAGCCGGCGCCCAGGAGGGGGGCTTAAGTAGGGACAGCCGGCGCCCATTAGGGGGGCTTAAGTAGGGACAGCCGGCGCCCATTAGGGGGGCTTAAGTAGGGACAGCCGGCGCCCATTAGGGGGGCTTAAGTAGGGACAGCCGGCGCCCATTAGGGGGGCTTAAGTAGGGACAGCCGGCGCCCATTAGGGGGGCTTAAGTAGGGACAGCCGGCGCCCATTAGGGGGGCTTAAGTAGGGACAGCCGGCGCCCATTAGGGGGGCTTAAGTAGGGACAGCCGACGCCCAAGAGGGAGGCTTAAGTAGGGACAGCCAGCGCCCAGGAGGGGGGCTTAAGTAGGGACAGCCGGAGCACAGGAGGGGGGCTTAAGTAGGGACAGCCGGTGCCCAGCAAGAGGGCTTAAGTAGGGACAGCCGGCGTCCAGCAAGGGCGCTTAAGTAGGGACAGCCGGCGCCCATTAGGGGGGCTTAAGTAGGGACAGCCGACGCCCAAGAGGGAGGCTTAAGTAGGGACAGCCGGCGCCCAGGAGGGGGGCTTAAGTAGGGACAGCCGGAGCCCAGGAGGGGGGCTTAAGTAGGGACAGCCGGCGCCCAGGAGGGGGGCTTAAGTAGGGACAGCCGGCCCCCATTAGGGGGGCTTAAGTAGGGACAGCCGGCGCCCAGGAGTGGGGGCTTAAGTAGGGACAGCCGGCGCCCAGGAGTGGGGCTTAAGTAGGGACAGCCGGCGCCCAGGAAGGGGGCTTAGGTAGGGACAGCCGGCGCCCAGGAACGGGGCATAAGTAGGGACAGCCGGCGCCCAGGAAGGGGGCTTAAGTAGGGACAGCCGGCGCCCAGGAAGGGGGCTTAAGTAGGGACAGCCGGCGCCCATTAGGGGGAGTTAAATAGGGACATCCGGCGTCCATTAGGGGGCTTAAGTATGGACATCCGGCGTCCATTAGGGGGGCTTAAGTAGGGACAGCCGGCGCCCATTAGGGGGGCTTAAGTAGGGACAGCCGGCACCCATTAGGGGGGCTTAAGTAGGGACAGCCGGCGCCCAGGAGGGGGGGCTTAAGTAGGGACAGCCAGAGTCCAGCAAGGGGGCTTAAGTAGGGACAGCCGGCGTCCAGAAAGGGGGATTAAGTAGGGACAGCCGGCGTCCAGCAAGGGTGCTTAAGTAGGGACAGCCGGCGCCCAGCAAGGGGGCTTAAGTAGGGACAGCTGACGCCCAGCAAGGGGGCTTGATTAGGGAAAGCCGGCGCCCATTAGGGGGGCTTAAGTAGGGACAGCCGGCGCCCAGGAGGGGGGCTTAAGTAGGGACAGCCGGCGCCCAGGAGGGGGGCTTAAGTAGGGACAGCCGGCGCCCAGGAGGGGGGGCTTAAGTAGGGACAGACGGCGCCCAGGAGGGGGGGCTTAATTAGGGACAGCCGGCGCCCAGGAAGGGGGCTCAAGTAGGGACAGCCAGCGCCCAGGAAAAGGGCTTAAGTAGGGACAGCCGGCGCCCATTAGGGGGGCTTAAGTAGGGACAGCCAGCGTCCAGGAGGGGGACTTAAGTAGGGACAGCTGGCGTCCAGCAAGGGCGCTTAAGTAGGGACAGCCGGCGCCCAGCAAGGGGGCTTGATTAGGGACAGCCGGCGCCCATTAGGGGGGCTTGATTAGGGACAGCCGGCGCCCAGGAAAAGGGCTTAAGTAGGGACAGCCGGCGCCCATTAGGGGGGCTTAAGTAGGGACAGCCGGCGCCCAGGAGGGGGACTTAAGTAGGGACAGCCGGCGCCCAGCAAGAGGGCTTAAGTAGGGACAGCCGGCGTCCAGCAAGGGCGCTTAAGTAGGGACAGCCGGCGCCCAGCAAGGGGGCTTGATTAGGGACAGCCGGCGCCCATTAGGGGGGCTTAAGTAGGGACAGCCGGCGCTCATTAGGGGGGCTTAAGTAGGGACAGCCGGAGCCCATTAGGGGGGCTTAAGTAGGGACAGCCGGCGCCCATTAGGGGGGCTTAAGTAGGGACAGCCGGCGTCGTTTAGGGGGGCTTAAGTAGGGATAGCCGGCGCCCATTAGGGGGGCTTAAGTAGGGACAGCCGGCGTCGTTTAGGGGGGCTTAAGTAGGGACAGCCGGCGCCCATTAGGGGGGCTTAAGCAGGGACAGCCGGCGCCCATTAGGGGGGCTGAAGCAGGGACAGCCGGCGCCCATTAGGGGGGCTGAAATAGGGACAGCCGGTGCCCATTAGGGGGGCTTAAGTAGGGACAGCCGGTGCCCATTAGGGGGGCTTAAGTAGGGACAGCCAGCGCCCATTAGGGGGGCATAAGTAGGGACAGCCGGCGCCCATTAGGGGGGCATAAGTAGGGACAGCCGGCGCCCATTAGGGGGGCTTAAGTAGGGACAGTCGGCGCCCATTAGGGGGGCTTAAGTAGGGACAGCCGGCGCCCATTAGGGAGGCTTAAGTAGGGACAGCCGGCGCCAATTAGGGGGGCCTTAAGTAGGGACAGCCGGCGCCCATTAGGGGGGCTTAAGTAGGGACAGCCGGCGCCCATTAGGGGGGCTTAAGTAGGGACAGCCGGCGCCCATTAGGGGGGTTTAAGTAGGGACAGCCGGCGCCCAGGAGGGGGGCTTAAGTAGGGACATCCGGCGCCCAGCAAGGGGGCTTAAGTAGGGACAGCCGGCGCCCAGCAAGGGGGCTTATGTAGGGACAGCCGGCGCCCAGCAAGGGGGCATAAGTAGGGACAGCCGGCGCCCAGCAAGGGGGCATAAGTAGGGACAGCCGGCGCCCAGCAAGGGGGCTTAAGTAGGGACAGCCGGCGCCCAGCAAGGGGGCTTAAGTAGGGACAGCCGGCGCCCAGCAAGGAGGCTTAAGTAGGGACAGCCGGCGCCCATTAGGGGGGCTTAAGTAGGGACAGCCGGCGCCCATTAGGGGGGCTTAAATAGGGACAGCCGGCGCCCATTAGGGGGGCTTAAGTAGGGACAGCCGGCGCCCAGCAAGGGGGCTTATGTAGGGACAACCGGCGCCCAGCAAGGGGGCTTAAGTAGGGACAGCCGGCGCCCAGCAAGGAGGCTTAAGTAGGGACAGCCGGCGCCCATTAGGGGGAGTTAAATAGGGACCGCCAGCGCCCATTAGGGGGGCTTAAGTAGGGACAGCCGGCGCCCATTAGGGGGGCTTAAGTAGGGACAGCCGGCGCCCAGGAGGGGGGGGGGCTTAAATAGGGACAGCCGGCGCCCAGGAGGGGGGGGGGGGGGCTTAAGTAGGGACAGCCGGCGCCCAGGAAGGGGGGCTTAAGTAGGGGCAGCCGGCAACCAGGAGGGGGGGCTTAAGTAGGGACAGCCAGCGCCCAGGAGGGGGGGGCTTAAGTAGGGACAGCCAGCGCCCAGCAAGGGGGCTTAAGTAGGGACAGCCGGCGCCCAGGAGGGGGGCTTCAGTAGGGACAGCCGGCGCCCAGGAGGGGGGCTTAAGTAGGGACAGCCGGTGCCGATTAGGGGGGCTTAAGTAGGGACAGCCGGTGCCCATTAGGGGGGGCTTAAGTAGGGACAGCCGGCGCCCATTAGGGGGGCTTAAGTTGGGACAGCCGGCGCCCATTAGGGGGGCTTAAGTTGGGACAGCCGGCACCCAGGAGGGGGGCTTAAGTAGGGACAGCCGGCACCCAGGAGGGGGGCTTAAGTAGGGACAGCCGGCGCCCAGGAGGGGGGCTTAAGTAGGGACAGCCGGCACCCAGGAGGGGGGCTTAAGTAGGGACAGCCGGCACCCAGGAGGGGGGCTTAAGTAGGGACAGCCGGCGCCCAGGAGGGGGGCTTAAGTAGGGACAGCCGGCGCCCAGGAGGGGGGCTTAAGTAGGGACAGCCGGCGCCAAGGAGGGGGGCTTAAGTAGGGACAGCCGGCGCACAGGAGGGGGGCTTAAGTAGGGACAGCCGGCGCCCAGGAAGGGGGCTTAAGTAGGGACAGCCGGCGCCCAGGAAGGGGGCTTAAGTAGGGACAGCCGGCGCCCAGGAAGGGGGCTTAAATAGGGACAGCCGGCGCCCATTAGGGGGAGTTAAATAGGGACAGCCGGCGCCCATTAGGGGGGCTTAAATAGGGACAGCCGGCGCCCATTAGGGGGGCTTAAGTTTGGACAGCCGGCGCATATTAGGGGGGCTTAAGTAGGGACAGCCGGCGCCCAGGAGGGAGGCTTAAGTAGGGACAGCCGGCGCCCAGCAAGGGGGCTTAAGTAGGGACAGCCGGCGCCCAGGAGGGGGGCTTAAGTTGGGACAGCCGGCGCCCAGGAGGGGGGGCTTAAGTAGGGACAGCCGGCGCCCAGGAGGGGGGGCTTAAGTAGGGACAGCCGGCGCCCAGGAGGGGGGCTTAAGTAGGGACAGCCGGCGCCCATTAGGGGGGGCTTAAGTAGGGACAGCCGGCGCCCATTAGGGGGGCTTAAGTAGGGACAGCCGGCGCCCATTAGGGGGGCTTAAGTAGGGACAGCCGGCGCCCATTAGGGGGGCTTAAGTAGGGACAGCCGGCGCCCATTAGGGGGCCTTAAGTAGGGACAGCCGGCGCCCATTAGGGGGGCTTAAGTAGGGACAGCCGGCGCCCATTAGGGGGGCTTAAGTAGGGACAGCCGGCGCCCATTAGGGGGGCTTAAGTAGGGACAGCCGGCGCCCATTAGGGGGGTTTAAGTAGGGACAGCCGGCGCCCAGGAGGGGGGCTTAAGTAGGGACATCCGGCGCCCAGCAAGGGGGCTTAAGTAGGGACAGCCGGCGCCCATTAGGGGGGCTTAAGTAGGGACAGCCGGCGTCCATTAGGGGGGCTTAAGTAGGCACAGCCGGCGCCCATTAGGGGGGCTTAAGTAGGGACAGCCGGCGCCCAGGAGTGGGGCTTAAGTAGGGACAGCCGGCACCCAGGAGGGGTGCTTAAGTAGGGACAGCCGGCACCCAGGAGGGGGGCTTAAGTAGGGACAGCCGGCACCCAGGAGGGGGGCTTAAGTAGGGACAGCCGGCACCCAGAAGGGGGGCTTAAGTAGGGACAGCCGGCGCCCATTAGGGGGGGCTTAAGTAGGGACAGCCGGCGCCCATTAGGGGGGCTTAAGTAGGGACAGCCGGCGCCCAGGAGGGGGGCTTAAGTAGGGACAGCCGGCGCCCAGGAGGAGAGGCTTAAGTAGGGACAGCCGGCGCCCAGCAAGGGGGCATAAGTAGGGACAGCCGGCACCCAGCAAGGGAGCTTAAGTAGGGACAGCCGGCGCCCAGCAAGGGGGCTTAAGTAGGGACAGCCGGCGCCCAGCAAGGAGGCTTAAGTAGGGACAGCCGGCGCCCATTAGGGGGGCTTAAGTAGGGACAGCCGGCGCCTATTAGGGGGGCTTAAATAGGGACAGCCGGCGCCCATTAGGGGGGCTTAAGTAGGGACAGCCGGCGCCCAGCAAGGAGGCTTAAGTAGGGACAGCCGGCGCCCATTAGGGGGAGTTAAATAGGGACAGCTGGCGCCCATTAGGGGGTCTGAAGTAGGCACAGCCGTCGCCCATTAGGGGGGCTTAAGTAGGGACTGCCGGCACCCAGGAGGGGGGCTTAAGTAGGGACAGCCAGCGCCCAGGAGGGAAGATTAAGTAGGGACAGCCGGCCTCCATTAGGGGGGCTTAAGTAGGGACAGCCGGTGCCCAGGAGGGGGGGTTTATGTTGGGACAGCCGGCGCCCAGAAAGTGGGCTTAAGTAGGGACAGCCGGCGCCCAGAAAGGGGGCTTAAGTAGGGACAGCCAGCTCCCAGGAAGGGGGCTTAAGTAGGGACAGCCGGCGCCCAGGAAGGGGGCTTAAGTAGGGACAGCCGGCACCCATTAGGGGGAGTTAAATAGGGACAGCCGGCGTCCATTAGGGGGGCTTAAGTAGGGACAGCCGGCGCCCATTAGGGGGGATTAAGTAGGGACAGCCGGCGCCCATTAGGGGGGCTTAAGTAGGGACAGCCGGCGCCCATTAGGAAAGGCTTAAGTAGGGACAGCCAGCGCCCAGGAGGGGGGCTTAAGTAGGGACAGCCGGTGCCCAGAAAGGGGGCTTAAGTAGGGACAGCCGGCGCCCAGGAGGGGGGCTTAAGTAGGGACTGCCGGCGCCCAGGAGGGGGGGCTTAAGTAGGGACAGCCGGCGCCCAGGAGGGGGGGCTTAAGTAGGGACAGCCGGCACCCAGGAGGGGGGGCTTAAGTAGGGACAGCCGGCGCCCAGGAGGGGGGCTTAAGTAGGGACAGCCGGGACCCAGGAGGGGGGCTTAAGTAGGGACAGCCGGCGCCCAGGAGGGGGGCTTAAGTAGGGACAGCCGGCGCCCAGGAGGGGGGCTTAAGTAGGGACAGCCGGCGCCCAGGAGGGGGGCTTAAGTAGGGACAGCCGGCGCCCATTAGGGGGGCTTAAGTAGGGACAGCCGGCGCCCAGGAGTGGGGGCTTAAGTTGGGACAGCCGGCGCCCAGCAAGGGGGCTTAAGTAGGGACAGCCGGCGCCCAGGAAGGGGGCTTAAGTAGGGACAGCCGGCGCCCAGGAACGGGGCATAAGTAGGGACAGCCGGCGCCCAGGAAGGGGGCTTAAGTAGGGACAGCCGGCGCCCATTAGGGGGGCTTAAGTAGGGACAGCCGGCGCCCAGGAGTGGGGGCTTAAGTTGGGACAGCCGGCGCCCAGGAAGGGGGCTTAAGTAGGGACAGCCGGCGCCCAGGAAGGGGGCTTAAGTAGGGACAGCCGGCGCCCAGGAACGGGGCATAAGTAGGGACAGCCGGCGCCCAGGAACGGGGCATAAGTAGGGACAGCCGGCGCCCAGGAAGGGGGCTTAAATAGGGACATCCGGCGTCCATTAGGGGGCTTAAGTATGGACAGCCGGCGCCCATTAGGGGGGCTGAAGTAGGGACAGCCGGCGCCCAGGAGGGGGGCTTAAGTAGGGACAGCCGGCGCCAAGGAGGGGGGCTTAAGTAGGGACAGCCGGCGCCCAGGAGGGGGGCTTAAGTAGGGACAGCCGGCGCCCAGGAAGGGGGCTTAAGTAGGGACAGCCGGCGCCCAGGAAGGGGGCTTAAATAGGGACAGCCGGTGCCCATTAGGGGGAGTTAAATAGGGACAGCCGGCGCCCATTAGGGGGGCTTAAATAGGGACAGCCGGCGCCCATTAGGGGGGCTTAAGTAGGGACAGCCGGCGCCCATTAGGGGGGCTTAATTAGGGACAGCCGGCGCCCATAAGGGGGGCTTAAGTAGGGACAGCCGGCGCCTATTAGGGGGACTGAAGTAGGGACAGCCGGCGCCCATTAGGGGGGCTTAAGTAGGGACAGCCGGCGCCCATTAGGGGGGCTTAAGTAGGGACAGCCGGCGCCCATTAGGGGGGCTTAAGTAGGGACAGCCGGCGCCCATTAGGGGGGCTTAAGTAGGGACAGCCGGCGCCCATTAGGGGGGCTTAAGAAGGAACAGCCGGCGCCCATTAGGGGGGCTTAAGTAGGGACAGCCGGCGCCCATTAGGGGGGCTTAAGTAGGGACAGCCGGCGCCCATTAGGGGGGCTTAAGTAGGGACAGCCGGCGTCCATTAGGGGGGCTTAAGTAGGCACAGCCGGCGCCCATTAGGGGGGCTTAAGTAGGGACAGCCGGCGCCCAGGAGGGGGGCTTAAGTAGGGACAGCCGGCGCCCAGGAGGGGGGCTTAAGTAGGGACAGCCGGCGCCCAGGAGGGGTGCTTAAGTAGGGACAGCCGGCACCCAGGAGGGGGGCTTAAGTAGGGACAGCCGGCGCCCAGGAGGGGGGCTTAAGTAGGGACAGCCGGCGCCCATTAGGGGGGCTTAAGTTTGGACAGCCGGCGCCCATTAGGGGGGCTTAAGTAGGGACAGCCGGTGCCCAGGAGGGGGGGCTTAAGTAGGGACAGCCGGCGCCCAGCAAGGGGGCTTAAGTAGGGACAGCCGGCGCCCTGGAGGGGGGCTTAAGTAGGGACAACCGGCGCCCAGGAGGGGGGCTTAAGTAGGGACAGCCGGCGCCCAGGAGGGGGGGCTTAAGTAGGGACAGCCGGCGCCCATTAGGGGGGGCTTAAGTAGGGACAGCCGGCGCCCATTAGGGGGGCTTAAGTAGGGACAGCTGGCGCCCATTAGGGGGGCTTAAGTAGGGACAGCCGGCGCCCATTAGGGGGGCTTAAGTAGGGACAGCCGGCGCCCATTAGGGGGGCTTAAGTAGGGACAGCCGGCGCCCATTAGGGGGGCTTAAGTAGGGACAGCCAGCGCCCATTAGGGGGGCTTAAGTAGGGACAGCCGGCGCCCATTAGGGGGGCTTAAGTAGGGACAGCCGACGCCCAAGAGGGGGGCTTAAGTAGGGACAGCCGGCGCCCTGGAGGGGGGCTTAAGTAGGGACAGCCGGCGCCCAGGAGGGGGGCTTAAGTAGGGACAGCCGGCGCCCAGGAGGGGGGCTTAAGTAGGGACAGCCGGCGCCCAGGAAGGGGGCTTAAGTAGGGACCGCCGGCGCCCAGGAACGGGGCATAAGTAGGGACAGCCTGCGCCCAGGAAGGGGGCAAAAGTAGGGACAGCCGGCGCCCAGGAAGGGGGCTTAAGTAGGGACAGCCGGCGCCCAGGAAGGGGGCTTAAGTAGGGACAGCCGGCGCCCATTAGGGGGGCTTAAGTAGGGACAGCCGGCGTCCATTAGGGGGGCTTAAGTAGGGACAGCCGGCGCCCATTAGGGGGGCTTAAGTAGGGACAGCCCGCGCCCATTAGGGGGGCTTAAGTAGGGACAGCCGGCGCCCATTAGGGGGGCTTAAGTAGGGACAGCCGGCGCCCAGGAGGGGGGGCTTAAGTAGGGACAGCCGGCGCCCAGGAGGGGGGGCTTAAGTAGGGACAGCCAGCGTCCAGCAAGGGGGCTTAAGTAGGGACAGCCGGCGTCCAGCAAGGGGGCTTTAGTAGGGACAGCCGGCGCCCAGCAAGGGGGCTTAAGTAGGGACAGCCGGCGCCCAGCAAGGGGGCTTAAATAGGGACTGCCGGAGCCCAGGAGGGGGGGCTTAATTAGGGACAGCCGACGCCCAGGAAGGGGGCTTAAGTAGGGACAGCCGACGCCCAGAAAGGGGGCTTAAGTAGGGACAGCCGGCGCCCAGGAGGGGGGCTTAAGTAGGGACAGCCGGCGCCCAGGAGGGGGGCTTAAGTAGGGACAGCCGGCGCCCAGGAGGGGGGCTTAAGTAGGGACAGCCGGCGCCCAGGAGGGGGGCTTAAGTAGGGACAGCCGGCGCCCAGGAGGAGGGCTTAAGTTTGGACAGCCGGCGCCCATTAGGGGGGCTTAAGTAGGGACAGCCGGTGCCCAGGAGGGGGGCTTAAGTAGGGACAGCCGGCGCCCAGCAAGGGGGCTTAAGTAGGGACAGCCAGCGCCCAGCAGGGGGGTTAAGTAGGGACAGCCGGCGCCCAGGAGGGGGGCTTAAGTAGGGACAGCCGGCGCCCAGGAGGGGGGCTTAAGTAGGGACAGCCGGCGCCCAGCAAGGGGGCTTAAGTAGGGACAGCCGGCGCCCTGGAGGGGGGCTTAAGTAGGGACAGCCGGCGCCCAGGAGGGGGGCTTAAGTAGGGACAGCCGGCGCCCAGGAGGGGGGCTTAAGTAGGGACAGCCGGCGCCCAGCAAGGGGGCTTAAGTAGGGACAGCCGGCGCCCTGGAGGGGGGCTTAAGTAGGGACAGCCGGCGCCCAGGAGGGGGGCTTAAGTAGGGACAGCCGGCGCCCAGGAGGGGGGGCTTAAGTAGGGACAGCCGGCGCCCAGGAGGGGGGCTTAAGTAGGGACAGCCGGCGCCTATTAGGGGGGGCTTAAGTAGGGACAGCCGGCGCCCATTAGGGGGGCTTAAGTAGGGACAGCCGGCGCCCATTAGGGGGGCTTAAGTAGGGACAGTCGGCGCCCATTAGGGGGGCTTAAGTAGGGACAGCCGGCGCCCATTAGGGAGGCTTAAGTAGGGACAGCCGGCGCCCATTAGGGGGGCCTTAAGTAGGGACAGCCGGCGCCCATTAGGGGGGCTTAAGTAGGGACAGCCGGCGCCCATTAGGGGGGCTTAAGTAGGGACAGCCGGCGCCCATTAGGGGGGTTTAAGTAGGGACAGCCGGCGCCCAGGAGGGGGGCTTAAGTAGGGACATCCGGCGCCCAGCAAGGGGGCTTAAGTAGGGACAGCCGGCGCCCAGCAAGGGGGCTTATGTAGGGACAGCCGGCGCCCAGCAAGGGGGCATAAGTAGGGACAGCCGGCGCCCAGCAAGGGGGCATAAGTAGGGACAGCCGGCGCCCAGCAAGGGGGCTTAAGTAGGGACAGCCGGCGCCCAGCAAGGGGGCTTAAGTAGGGACAGCCGGCGCCCAGCAAGGAGGCTTAAGTAGGGACAGCCGGCGCCCATTAGGGGGGCTTAAGTAGGGACAGCCGGCGCCCATTAGGGGGGCTTAAATAGGGACAGCCGGCGCCCATTAGGGGGGCTTAAGTAGGGACAGCCGGCGCCCAGCAAGGGGGCTTATGTAGGGACAACCGGCGCCCAGCAAGGGGGCTTAAGTAGGGACAGCCGGCGCCCAGCAAGGAGGCTTAAGTAGGGACAGCCGGCGCCCATTAGGGGGAGTTAAATAGGGACCGCCAGCGCCCATTAGGGGGGCTTAAGTAGGGACAGCCGGCGCCCATTAGGGGGGCTTAAGTAGGGACAGCCGGCGCCCAGGAGGGGGGGGGGCTTAAATAGGGACAGCCGGCGCCCAGGAGGGGGGGGGGGGCTTAAGTAGGGACAGCCGGCGCCCAGGAAGGGGGGCTTAAGTAGGGGCAGCCGGCAACCAGGAGGGGGGGCTTAAGTAGGGACAGCCAGCGCCCAGAAGGGGGGGGGCTTAAGTAGGGACAGCCAGCGCCCAGCAAGGGGGCTTAAGTAGGGACAGCCGGCGCCCAGGAGGGGGGCTTAAGTAGGGACAGCCGGCGCCCAGGAGGGGGGCTTAAGTAGGGACAGCCGGTGCCGATTAGGGGGGCTTAAGTAGGGACAGCCGGTGCCCATTAGGGGGGGCTTAAGTAGGGACAGCCGGCGCCCATTAGGGGGGCTTAAGTTGGGACAGCCGGCGCCCATTAGGGGGGCTTAAGTTGGGACAGCCGGCACCCAGGAGGGGGGCTTAAGTAGGGACAGCCGGCACCCAGGAGGGGGGCTTAAGTAGGGACAGCCGGCGCCCAGGAGGGGGGCTTAAGTAGGGACAGCCGGCACCCAGGAGGGGGGCTTAAGTAGGGACAGCCGGCACCCAGGAGGGGGGCTTAAGTAGGGACAGCCGGCGCCCAGGAGGGGGGCTTAAGTAGGGACAGCCGGCGCCCAGGAGGGGGGCTTAAGTAGGGACAGCCGGCGCCAAGGAGGGGGGCTTAAGTAGGGACAGCCGGCGCCCAGGAGGGGGGCTTAAGTAGGGACAGCCGGCGCCCAGGAAGGGGGCTTAAGTAGGGACAGCCGGCGCCCAGGAAGGGGGCTTAAGTAGGGACAGCCGGCGCCCAGGAAGGGGGCTTAAATAGGGACAGCCGGCGCCCATTAGGGGGAGTTAAATAGGGACAGCCGGCGCCCATTAGGGGGGCTTAAATAGGGACAGCCGGCGCCCATTAGGGGGGCTTAAGTTTGGACAGCCGGCGCATATTAGGGGGGCTTAAGTAGGGACAGCCGGCGCCCAGGAGGGAGGCTTAAGTAGGGACAGCCGGCGCCCAGCAAGGGGGCTTAAGTAGGGACAGCCGGCGCCCAGGAGGGGGGCTTAAGTTGGGACAGCCGGCGCCCAGGAGGGGGGGCTTAAGTAGGGACAGCCGGCGCCCAGGAGGGGGGGCTTAAGTAGGGACAGCCGGCGCCCAGGAGGGGGGCTTAAGTAGGGACAGCCGGCGCCCATTAGGGGGGGCTTAAGTAGGGACAGCCGGCGCCCATTAGGGGGGCTTAAGTAGGGACAGCCGGCGCCCATTAGCGGGGCTTAAGTAGGGACAGCCGGCGCCCATTAGGGGGGCTTAAGTAGGGACAGCCGGCGCCCATTAGGGGGCCTTAAGTAGGGACAGCCGGCGCCCATTAGGGGGGCTTAAGTAGGGACAGCCGGCGCCCATTAGGGGGGCTTAAGTAGGGACAGCCGGCGCCCATTAGGGGGGCTTAAGTAGGGACAGCCGGCGCCCATTAGGGGGGTTTAAGTAGGGACAGCCGGCGCCCAGGAGGGGGGCTTAAGTAGGGACATCCGGCGCCCAGCAAGGGGGCTTAAGTAGGGACAGCCGGCGCCCATTAGGGGGGCTTAAGTAGGGACAGCCGGCGTCCATTAGGGGGGCTTAAGTAGGCACAGCCGGCGCCCATTAGGGGGGCTTAAGTAGGGACAGCCGGCGCCCAGGAGTGGGGCTTAAGTAGGGACAGCCGGCACCCAGGAGGGGTGCTTAAGTAGGGACAGCCGGCACCCAGGAGGGGGGCTTAAGTAGGGACAGCCGGCACCCAGGAGGGGGGCTTAAGTAGGGACAGCCGGCACCCAGAAGGGGGGCTTAAGTAGGGACAGCCGGCGCCCATTAGGGGGGGCTTAAGTAGGGACAGCCGGCGCCCATTAGGGGGGCTTAAGTAGGGACAGCCGGCGCCCAGGAGGGGGGCTTAAGTAGGGACAGCCGGCGCCCAGGAGGAGAGGCTTAAGTAGGGACAGCCGGCGCCCAGCAAGGGGGCATAAGTAGGGACAGCCGGCACCCAGCAAGGGAGCTTAAGTAGGGACAGCCGGCGCCCAGCAAGGGGGCTTAAGTAGGGACAGCCGGCGCCCAGCAAGGAGGCTTAAGTAGGGACAGCCGGCGCCCATTAGGGGGGCTTAAGTAGGGACAGCCGGCGCCTATTAGGGGGGCTTAAATAGGGACAGCCGGCGCCCATTAGGGGGGCTTAAGTAGGGACAGCCGGCGCCCAGCAAGGAGGCTTAAGTAGGGACAGCCGGCGCCCATTAGGGGGAGTTAAATAGGGACAGCTGGCGCCCATTAGGGGGTCTGAAGTAGGCACAGCCGTCGCCCATTAGGGGGGCTTAAGTAGGGACTGCCGGCACCCAGGAGGGGGGCTTAAGTAGGGACAGCCAGCGCCCAGGAGGGAAGATTAAGTAGGGACAGCCGGCCTCCATTAGGGGGGCTTAAGTAGGGACAGCCGGTGCCCAGGAGGGGGGGTTTATGTTGGGACAGCCGGCGCCCAGAAAGTGGGCTTAAGTAGGGACAGCCGGCGCCCAGAAAGGGGGCTTAAGTAGGGACAGCCAGCTCCCAGGAAGGGGGCTTAAGTAGGGACAGCCGGCGCCCAGGAAGGGGGCTTAAGTAGGGACAGCCGGCACCCATTAGGGGGAGTTAAATAGGGACAGCCGGCGTCCATTAGGGGGGCTTAAGTAGGGACAGCCGGCGCCCATTAGGGGGGATTAAGTAGGGACAGCCGGCGCCCATTAGGGGGGCTTAAGTAGGGACAGCCGGCGCCCATTAGGAAAGGCTTAAGTAGGGACAGCCAGCGCCCAGGAGGGGGGCTTAAGTAGGGACAGCCGGTGCCCAGAAAGGGGGCTTAAGTAGGGACAGCCGGCGCCCAGGAGGGGGGCTTGAGTAGGGACTGCCGGCGCCCAGGAGGGGGGGCTTAAGTAGGGACAGCCGGCGCCCAGGAGGGGGGGCTTAAGTAGGGACAGCCGGCACCCAGGAGGGGGGGCTTAAGTAGGGACAGCCGGCGCCCAGGAGGGGGGCTTAAGTAGGGACAGCCGGGACCCAGGAGGGGGGCTTAAGTAGGGACAGCCGGCGCCCAGGAGGGGGGCTTAAGTAGGGACAGCCGGCGCCCAGGAGGGGGGCTTAAGTAGGGACAGCCGGCGCCCAGGAGGGGGGCTTAAGTAGGGACAGCCGGCGCCCATTAGGGGGGCTTAAGTAGGGACAGCCGGCGCCCAGGAGTGGGGGCTTAAGTTGGGACAGCCGGCGCCCAGCAAGGGGGCTTAAGTAGGGACAGCCGGCGCCCAGGAAGGGGGCTTAAGTAGGGACAGCCGGCGCCCAGGAACGGGGCATAAGTAGGGACAGCCGGCGCCCAGGAAGGGGGCTTAAGTAGGGACAGCCGGCGCCCATTAGGGGGGCTTAATTAGGGACAGCCGGCGCCCAGGAGTGGGGGCTTAAGTTGGGACAGCCGGCGCCCAGGAAGGGGGCTTAAGTAGGGACAGCCGGCGCCCAGGAAGGGGGCTTAAGTAGGGACAGCCGGCGCCCAGGAACGGGGCATAAGTAGGGACAGCCGGCGCCCAGGAACGGGGCATAAGTAGGGACAGCCGGCGCCCAGGAAGGGGGCTTAAATAGGGACATCCGGCGTCCATTAGGGGGCTTAAGTATGGACAGCCGGCGCCCATTAGGGGGGCTGAAGTAGGGACAGCCGGCGCCCAGGAGGGGGGCTTAAGTAGGGACAGCCGGCGCCAAGGAGGGGGGCTTAAGTAGGGACAGCCGGCGCCCAGGAGGGGGGCTTAAGTAGGGACAGCCGGCGCCCAGGAAGGGGGCTTAAGTAGGGACAGCCGGCGCCCAGGAAGGGGGCTTAAATAGGGACAGCCGGTGCCCATTAGGGGGAGTTAAATAGGGACAGCCGGCGCCCATTAGGGGGGCTTAAATAGGGACAGCCGGCGCCCATTAGGGGGGCTTAAGTAGGGACAGCCGGCGCCCATTAGGGGGGCTTAATTAGGGACAGCCGGCGCCCATAAGGGGGGCTTAAGTAGGGACAGCCGGCGCCTATTAGGGGGACTGAAGTAGGGACAGCCGGCGCCCATTAGGGGGGCTTAAGTAGGGACAGCCGGCGCCCATTAGGGGGGCTTAAGTAGGGACAGCCGGCGCCCATTAGGGGGGCTTAAGTAGGGACAGCCGGCGCCCATTAGGAGGGCTTAAGTAGGGACAGCCGGCGCCCATTAGGGGGGCTTAAGAAGGAACAGCCGGCGCCCATTAGGGGGGCTTAAGTAGGGACAGCCGGCGCCCATTAGGGGGGCTTAAGTAGGGACAGCCGGCGCCCATTAGGGGGGCTTAAGTAGGGACAGCCGGCGTCCATTAGGGGGTCTTAAGTAGGCACAGCCGGCGCCCATTAGGGGGGCTTAAGTAGGGACAGCCGGCGCCCAGGAGGGGGGCTTAAGTAGGGACAGCCGGCGCCCAGGAGGGGGGCTTAAGTAGGGACAGCCGGCGCCCAGGAGGGGTGCTTAAGTAGGGACAGCCGGCACCCAGGAGGGGGGCTTAAGTAGGGACAGCCGGCGCCCAGGAGGGGGGCTTAAGTAGGGACAGCCGGCGCCCATTAGGGGGGCTTAAGTTTGGACAGCCGGCGCCCATTAGGGGGGCTTAAGTAGGGACAGCTGGTGCCCAGGAGGGGGGGCTTAAGTAGGGACAGCCGGCGCCCAGCAAGGGGGCTTAAGTAGGGACAGCCGGCGCCCTGGAGGGGGGCTTAAGTAGGGACAGCCGGCGCCCAGGAGGGGGGCTTAAGTAGGGACAGCCGGCGCCCAGGAGGGGGGCTTAAGTAGGGACAGCCGGCGCCCAGGAGGGGGGGCTTAAGTAGGGACAGCCGGCGCCCATTAGGGGGGCTTAAGTAGGGACAGCCGGCGCCCATTAGGGGGGCTTAAGTAGGGACAGCTGGCGCCCATTAGGGGGGCTTAAGTAGGGACAGCCGGCGCCCATTAGGGGGGCTTAAGTAGGGACAGCCGGCGCCCATTAGGGGGGCTTAAGTAGGGACAGCCGGCGCCCATTAGGGGGGCTTAAGTAGGGACAGCCAGCGCCCATTAGGGGGGCTTAAGTAGGGACAGCCGGCGCCCATTAGGGGGGCTTAAGTAGGGACAGCCGACGCCCAAGAGGGGGGCTTAAGTAGGGACAGCCGGCGCCCTGGAGGGGGGCTTAAGTAGGGACAGCCGGCGCCCAGGAGGGGGGCTTAAGTAGGGACAGCCGGCGCCCAGGAGGGGGGCTTAAGTAGGGACAGCCGGCGCCCAGGAAGGGGGCTTAAGTAGGGACCGCCGGCGCCCAGGAACGGGGCATAAGTAGGGACAGCCGGCGCCCAGGAAGGGGGCAAAAGTAGGGACAGCCGGCGCCCAGGAAGGGGGCTTAAGTAGGGACAGCCGGCGCCCAGGAAGGGGGCTTAAGTAGGGACAGCCGGCGCCCATTAGGGGGGCTTAAGTAGGGACAGCCGGCGTCCATTAGGGGGGCTTAAGTCGGGACAGCCGGCGCCCATTAGGGGGGCTTAAGTAGGGACAGCCCGCGCCCATTAGGGGGGCTTAAGTAGGGACAGCCGGCGCCCATTAGGGGGGCTTAAGTAGGGACAGCCGGCGCCCAGGAGGGGGGGCTTAAGTAGGGACAGCCGGCGCCCAGGAGGGGGGGCTTAAGTAGGGACAGCCAGCGTCCAGCAAGGGGGCTTAAGTAGGGACAGCCGGCGTCCAGCAAGGGGGCTTTAGTAGGGACAGCCGGCGCCCAGCAAGGGGGCTTAAGTAGGGACAGCCGGCGCCCAGCAAGGGGGCTTAACTAGGGACTGCCGGAGCCCAGGAGGGGGGGCTTAATTAGGGACAGCCGACGCCCAGAAAGGGGGCTTAAGTAGGGACAGCCGGCGCCCAGGAGGGGGGCTTAAGTAGGGACAGCCGGCGCCCAGGAGGGGGGCTTAAGTAGGGACAGCCGGCGCCCAGGAGGGGGGCTTAAGTAGGGACAGCCGGCGCCCAGGAGGGGGGCTTAAGTAGGGACAGCCGGCGCCCAGGAGGAGGGCTTAAGTTTGGACAGCCGGCGCCCATTAGGGGGGCTTAAGTAGGGACAGCCGGTGCCCAGGAGGGGGGCTTAAGTAGGGACAGCCGGCGCCCAGCAAGGGGGCTTAAGTAGGGACAGCCAGCGCCCAGCAGGGGGGTTAAGTAGGGACAGCCGGCGCCCAGGAGGGGGGCTTAAGTAGGGACAGCCGGCGCCCAGGAGGGGGGCTTAAGTAGGGACAGCCGGCGCCCAGCAAGGGGGCTTAAGTAGGGACAGCCGGCGCCCTGGAGGGGGGCTTAAGTAGGGACAGCCGGCGCCCAGGAGGGGGGCTTAAGTAGGGACAGCCGGCGCCCAGGAGGGGGGCTTAAGTAGGGACAGCCGGAGCCCAGCAAGGGGGCTTAAGTAGGGTCAGCCGGCGCCCTGGAGGGGGGCTTAAGTAGGGACAGCCGGCGCCCAGGAGGGGGGCTTAAGTAGGGACAGCCGGCGCCCAGGAGGGGGGGCTTAAGTAGGGACAGCCGGCGCCCAGGAGGGGGGCTTAAGTAGGGACAGCCGGCGCCTATTAGGGGGGGCTTAAGTAGGGACAGCCGGCGCCCATTAGGGGGGCTTAAGTAGGGACAGCTGGCGCCCATTAGGGGGGCTTAAGTAGGGACAGCCGGCACCCATTAGGGGGGCTTAAGTAGGGACAGCTGGCGCCCAGGAAGGGGGCTTAAGTAGGGACAGCCGGCGCCCAGGAAGGGGGCTTAAGTAGGGACAGCCGGCGCACTAGAGGGGGGCTTAAGTAGGGACTGCCGGCACCCAGGAGGGGGGCTTAAGTAGGGACAGCCAGCGCCCAGGAGGGAAGATTAAGTAGGGACAGCCGGCCTCCATTAGGGGGGATTAAGTAGGGACAGCCGGTGCCCAGGAGGGGGGGTTTATGTTGGGACAGCCGGCGCCCAGAAAGTGGGCTTAAGTAGGGACAGCCGGCGCCCAGAAAGGGGGCTTAAGTAGGGACAACCAGCTCCCAGGAAGGGGGCTTAAGTAGGGACAGCCGGCGCCCAGGAAGGGGGCTTAAGTAGGTGACAGCCGGCACCCATTAGGGGGAGTTAAATAGGGACAGCCGGCGTCCATTAGGGGGGCTTAAGTAGGGACAGCCGGCGCCCATTAGGGGGGCTTAAGTAGGGACAGCCGGCGCCCAGGAGTGGGGTCTTAAGTTGGGACAGCCGGCGCCCAGCAAGGGGGCTTAAGTAGGGACAGCCGGCGCCCAGGAAGGGGGCTTAAGTAGGGACAGCCGGCGCCCAGGAACGGGGCATAAGTAGGGACAGCCGGCGCCCAGGAAGGGGGCTTAAGTAGGGACAGCCGGCGCCCATTAGGGGGGCTTAAGTAGGGACAGCCGGCGCCCAGGAGTGGGGGCTTAAGTTGGGACAGCCGGCGCCCAGGAAGGGGGCTTAAGTAGGGACAGCCGGCGCCCAGGAAGGGGGCTTAAGTAGGGACAGCCGGCGCCCAGGAACGGGGCATAAGTAGGGACAGCCGGCGCCCAGGAACGGGGCATAAGTAGGGACAGCCGGCGCCCATTAGGGGGAGTTAAATAGGGACATCCGGCGTCCATTAGGGGGCTTAAGTATGGACAGCCGGCGTCCATTAGGGGGGCTTAAGTAGGGACAGCCGGCGCCCATTAGGGGGGCTTAAGTAGGGACAGCCGGCACCCATTAGGGGGGCTTAAGTAGGGACAGCCGGCGCCCAGGAGGGGGGGCTTAAGTAGGGACAGCCAGAGTCCAGCAAGGGGGCTTAAGTAGGGACAGCCGGTGTCCAGCAAGGGGGATTAAGTAGGGACAGCCGGCGTCCAGCAAGGGGGATTAAGTAGGGACAGCCGGCGCCCAGCAAGGGGGCTTAAGTAGGGACAGCTGGCGCCCAGCAAGGGGGCTTAAGTAGGGACAGCCGGCGCCCAGCAAGGGGGCTCGATTAGGGAAAGCCGGCGCCCATTAGGGGGGCTTAAGTAGGGACAGCCGGCGCCTATTAGGGGGGCTTAAGTAGGGACAGCCTGCGCCCAGGAGGGGGGCTTTATTAGGGACAGCCGGCGCCCAGGAGGGGGGCTTAAGTAGGGACAGCCGGCGCCCATTAGGGGGGCTTAAGTAGGGACAGCCGGCACCCAGGAGGGGGGCTTAAGTAGGGACAGCCGGCGCCCAGGAGGGGGGCTTAAGTAGGGACATCCGGCGCCCAGGAGGGGGGGCTTAAGTAGGGAGAGCCGGCACCCAGGAGGGGGGGCTTAATTAGGGACAGCCGACGCCCAGGAAGGGGGCTTAAGTAGGGACAGCAGGCGCCCAGGATCAGGGCTTAAGTAGGGACAACCGGCGCCCAGGAAGGGGGCTTAAGTAGGGACAGCCGGCGCCCAGGAAGGGGGCTTAAGTAGGGACAGCCGGCGCCCATTAGGGGGAGTTAAATAGGGACATCCGGCGTCCATTAGGGGGCTTAAGTATGGACAGCCGGCGTCCATTAGGGGGGCTTAAGTAGGGACAGCCGGCGCCCATTAGGGGGGCTTAAGTAGGGACAGCCGGCACCCATTGGGGGGGCTTAAGTAGGGACAGCCGGCGCCCAGGAGGGGGGGCTTAAGTAGGGACAGCCAGAGTCCAGCAAGGGGGCTTAAGTAGGGACAGCCGGCGTCCAGAAAGGGGGATTAAGTAGGGACAGCCGGCGTCCAGCAAGGGTGCTTAAGTAGGGACAGCCGGCGCCCAGCAAGGGGGCTTAAGTAGGGACAGCTGACGCCCAGCAAGGGGGCTTAAGTAGGGACAGCCGGCGCCCAGCAAGGGGGCTTGATTAGGGAAAGCCGGCGCCCATTAGGGGGGCTTAAGTAGGGACAGCCGGCGCCTATTAGGGGGGCTTAAGTAGGGACAGCCGGCGCCCAGGAGGGGGGCTTTATTAGGGACAGTCGGCGCCCAGGAGGGGGGCTTAAGTAGGGACAGCCGGCGCCCATTAGGGGGGCTTAAGTAGGGACAGCCGGCGCCCAGGAGGGGGGCTTAAGTAGGGACAGCCGGCGCCCAGGAGAGGGGCTTAAGTAGGGACAGCCAGCGCCCAGGAGGGGGGCTTAAGTAGGGACAGCTGGCACCCAGGAGGGGGGCTTAAGTAGGGACAGCCGGCGCCCAGCAAGGGCGCTTAAGTAGGGACAGCCGGCGCCCAGCAAGGGGGCTTGATTAGGGACAGCCGGCGCCCATTAGGGGGGCTTAAGTAGGGACAGCCGGCGCCCAGGAGGGGGGCTTAAGTAGGGACAGCCGGCGTCCAGCAAGGGCGCTTAAGTAGGGACAGCCGGCGCCCAGCAAGGGGGCTTGATTAGGGACAGCCGGGGCCCATTAGGGGGGCTTAAGTAGGGACAGCCAGCGCCCAGGAAAAGGGCTTAAGTAGGGACAGCCGGCGCCCATTAGGGGGGCTTAAGTAGGGACAGCCGGCGCCCAGGAGGGGGACTTAAGTAGGGACAGCCGGCGCCCAGCAAGAGGGCTTAAGTAGGGACAGCCGGCGTCCAGCAAGGGCGCTTAAGTAGGGACAGCCGGCGCCCAGCAAGGGGGCTTGATTAGGGACAGCCGGCGCCCATTAGGGGGGCTTAAGTAGGGACAGCCGGCGCTCATTAGGGGGGCTTAAGTAGGGACAGCCGGCGCCCATTAGGGGGGCTTAAGTAGGGAGAGCCGGCGCCCATTAGGGGGGCTTAAGTAGGGACAGCCGGCGTCGTTTAGGGGGGCTTAAGTAGGGACAGCCGGCGCCCATTAGGGGGGCTTAAGCAGGGACAGCCGGCGCCCATTAGGGGGGCTGAAGCAGGGACAGCCGGTGCCCATTAAGGGGGCTGAAATAGGGACAGCCGGTGCCCATTAGGGGGGCTTAAGTAGGGACAGCCGGTGCCCATTAGGGGGGCTTAAGTAGGGACAGCCAGCGCCCATTAGGGGGGCATAAGTAGGGACAGCCGGCGCCCATTAGGGGGGCATAAGTAGGGACAGCCGGCACCCATTAGGGGGGCTTAAGTAGGGACAGCCGGCGCCCATTAGGGGGGCTTAAGTAGGGACAGTCGGCGCCCATTAGGGGGGCTTAAGTAGGGACAGCCGGCGCCCATTAGGGAGGCTTAAGTAGGGACAGCCGGCGCCCATTAGGGGGGCCTTAAGTAGGGACTGCCGGCACCCAGGAGGGGGGCTTAAGTAGGGACAGCCGGCGCCCATTAGGGGGGCTTAATTAGGGACAGCCGGCGCCCATAAGGGGGGCTTAAGTAGGGACAGCCGGCGCCTATTAGGGGGACTGAAGTAGGGACAGCCGGCGCCCATTAGGGGGGCTTAAGTAGGGACAGCCGGCGCCCATTAGGGGGGCTTAAGTAGGGACAGCCGGCGCCCATTAGGGGGGCTTAAGTAGGGACAGCCGGCGCCCATTAGGGGGGCTTAAGTAGGGACAGCCGGCGCCCATTAGGGGGGCTTAAGAAGGAACAGCCGGCGCCCATTAGGGGGGCTTAAGTAGGGACAGCCGGCGCCCATTAGGGGGGCTTAAGTAGGGACAGCCGGCGCCCATTAGGGGGGCTTAAGTAGGGACAGCCGGCGTCCATTAGGGGGTCTTAAGTAGGCACAGCCGGCGCCCATTAGGGGGGCTTAAGTAGGGACAGCCGGCGCCCAGGAGGGGGGCTTAAGTAGGGACAGCCGGCGCCCAGGAGGGGGGCTTAAGTAGGGACAGCCGGCTCCCCGGAGGGGTGCTTAAGTAGGGACAGCCGGCACCCAGGAGGGGGGCTTAAGTAGGGACAGCCGGCGCCCAGGAGGGGGGCTTAAGTAGGGACAGCCGGCGCCCATTAGGGGGGCTTAAGTTTGGACATCCGGCGCCCATTAGGGGGGCTTAAGTAGGGACAGCTGGTGCCCAGGAGGGGGGGCTTAAGTAGGGACAGCCGGCGCCCAGCAAGGGGGCTTAAGTAGGGACAGCCGGCGCCCTGGAGGGGGGCTTAAGTAGGGACAGCCGGCGCCCAGGAGGGGGGCTTAAGTAGGGACAGCCGGCGCCCAGGAGGGGGGGCTTAAGTAGGGACAGCCGGCGCCCATTAGGCGGGGCTTAAGTAGGGACAGCCGGCGCCCATTAGGGGGGCTTAAGTAGGGACAGCTGGCGCCCATTAGGGGGGCTTAAGTAGGGACAGCCGGCGCCCATTAGGGGGGCTTAAGTAGGGACAGCCGGCGCCCATTAGGGGGGCTTAAGTAGGGACAGCCGGCGCCCATTAGGGGGGCTTAAGTAGGGACAGCCAGCGCCCATTAGGGGGGCTTAAGTAGGGACAGCCGGCGCCCATTAGGGGGGCTTAAGTAGGGACAGCCGACGCCCAAGAGGGGGGCTTAAGTAGGGACAGCCGGCGCCCTGGAGGGGGGCTTAAGTAGGGACAGCCGGCGCCCAGGAGGGGGGCTTAAGTAGGGACAGCCGGTGCCCAGGAGGGGGGCTTAAGTAGGGACAGCCGGCGCCCAGGAAGGGGGCTTAAGTAGGGACCGCCGGCGCCCAGGAACGGGGCATAAGTAGGGACAGCCGGCGCCCAGGAAGGGGGCAAAAGTAGGGACAGCCGGCGCCCAGGAAGGGGGCTTAAGTAGGGACAGCCGGCGCCCAGGAAGGGGGCTTAAGTAGGGACAGCCGGCGCCCATTAGGGGGGCTTAAGTAGGGACAGCCGGCGTCCATTAGGGGGGCTTAAGTAGGGACAGCCGGCGCCCATTAGGGGGGCTTAAGTAGGGACAGCCCGCGCCCATTAGGGGGGCTTAAGTAGGGACAGCCGGCGCCCATTAGGGGGGCTTAAGTAGGGACAGCCGGCGCCCAGGAGGGGGGGCTTAAGTAGGGACAGCCGGCGCCCAGGAGGGGGGGCTTAAGTAGGGACAGCCAGCGTCCAGCAAGGGGGCTTAAGTAGGGACAGCCGGCGTCCAGCAAGGGGGCTTTAGTAGGGACAGCCGGCGCCCAGCAAGGGGGCTTAAGTAGGGACAGCCGGCGCCCAGCAAGGGGGCTTAACTAGGGACTGCCGGAGCCCAGGAGGGGGGGCTTAATTAGGGACAGCCGACGCCCAGGAAGGGGGCTTAAGTAGGGACAGCCGACGCCCAGAAAGGGGGCTTAAGTAGGGACAGCCGGCGCCCAGGAGGGGGGCTTAAGTAGGGACAGCCGGCGCCCAGGAGGGGGGCTTAAGTAGGGACAGCCGGCGCCCAGGAGGGGGGCTTAAGTAGGGACAGCCGGCGCCCAGGAGGGGGGCTTAAGTAGGGACAGCCGGCGCCCAGGAGGAGGGCTTAAGTTTGGACAGCCGGCGCCCATTAGGGGGGCTTAAGTAGGGACAGCCGGTGCC